>NW_013666460.1:135691-159088 GCF_000517525.1 Limulus polyphemus
TCGATCTACCACTGACACTTTATTCGTAAAAAGTGTAGCAATTATAGACTCATCTCGATCACCACTGACACTTTATTAGTAAGAAAGTGTAGCAATTAATAGACTCATCTCGATCACCACTGACACTTTATTAGTAAGAAAGTGTAGCAATTAATAGATTCATCTCGATCACCACTGACACTTTATCAGTAAGAAAGTGTAGCAATTAATAGATTCATCTCGATCACCACTGACACTTTATTAGTAAGAACGTGTAGCAATTAGTAGACTCATCTCGATCACCACTGACACTTTATTAGTAAGAAAGTGTTCCAAATAGTAGACTCATCTCGATCACCCTTGCCACTTTGTTAATAGGAAAGTGTAGCAATTGGTAGATCCGTCTCTATCGCCCCTGACGCTATGTTAGTAGAAAAGTGTAGCAATCAGTAGACCTGTCTCGATCACCTCTGACGCTATGTAAGTAAGAAAGTGTAGCAACTGATGGGCTTCTCTCGATCACCCTTGCCACTTTGTCAGTAGGAAAATGCAACAATTAGTACACCCGTCTCTATCGCCCCTGACGCTATGTTAGTAGAAAAGTGTAGCAGCTGGTAGACCCGTCTCAATCACCTCTAACACTTTGTCAACAGGAAAATGTAGCAACTTGTAGGACCGAATCCTCTCATATTTTGATAGAGTATTATTTACTCTGATAGTTTGCTTATAGTGTATTTTTTATTATATTTGTTTTATGTGTAATGTATATATAGTACGCATGTTTTATGCGTATTATATATATATACATGCTACGCATGTGATATAACCATTGAGAAATGCTCATGTTTTTGTTGAAACTGAATTTATTTTTATTTTCGTTAGAATCTTGGCATAATGTATATAGCACTGCAGTATTAGGGTGTAGCATAATATGAACGCGAAGACTCGGGTGTGACTGGCTAATATGAATCATATATAATGTTAGGAAGTTGGCGTGTCAGTGTTTGCCTACTTTTACTTATTTCAATGACAAAGCTGGCGGCGAAGTGAGGCAACACGACCCAGTTTTTTAAGTTCAGTTTTTCCCTTAGATCAGCAACGTACGCTTGAATCCCAGTGGCATCAGTAAGCAATGTGAATTATGGCTCGTATAAATCTCTTTCCAATTTTGAAAGAACGCATTACTTTAGCGTATATATATATGAGACGTTTATTGTAGAGGGGAGAAAGATGTGCTAGGCATCGCTAATACATACAAACCGCCTGTAGCTTGGCAACATTGACTGACAAACTCTCTTATCTGTAGTCTGGTGAAACTTAAACAAACCCACCGCCTGATGCATAGCAACACGAAATTTCCAACTGTTGTCACCTAACAATAATTTTAGCTGAAACTTGACAAAAGTAATATACGAGTCCTCTGACTGTAGCTATAGGAACTACTAACATACACACATTTTACTTTCGATCTGACAACACTACAGTTTTCTATCTGTAATCAAACAACACTACTGAACAAACTTTTATTTTTAGCTTAATAATCCCCTGAAGTGTCTGTCTTTGCCTTAACCTCATAGTTTTAAGCTATATACAAGACATCGTTTCTGATATCTCACGACTTAAGCAGCTCTTCTTCGATAGCCCTCTCCCCAGAAGCACAGCGGTATGTTTGCGGACTTCCAACGCTAGAAACCGAGTTTCGATACCCGTGATGGCCAGAGCACAAATACCTCATTGTGTAGCTTTGTGCTTAGTTAAAAACAAAAAACAAATGGTGTATAGAAGAGATTTTAATACTACAAATATTCGATTTCAGAACACCAAATTTGTCATGTTGCTTAACTGGACACTCGACGTTTCGCTTTACAGCTTCTTCAGTAGCATTTCACTAAAACACAAACAGTAACAAAAATTCAATAGTTTGTGTCTTAGTGGAACACTCCTATGTTGGTGTTATATGAGGTCATATATTTGTAGTATTAAAATACCGAAGACTCATTTGGGGAGTTTAATGCTTGGTGTATACCGTGATAGGTATATATATTTTGTTAATTCAAGCTATATAAAATTTATTACAAAGTTTACATGAAAGGTAATAAAAAGTGAAGCACCTCCGGCTCTTGGCTCTGGAACACTCTAGTGAGCCTGGTTCGAGCTCCGCTCTGGCTCCAGAGAAGATTTTAAAAAACTGGCCAGCTCTTCTCTGGATCAAGGCTATGGAGTTGGCTTCGGGCTTCTTAGCGGGAGCACAGCCAACGCTATGTCAGTTATATCACTTAACTACTAAACTTGCTATTTAAATTGCTACAGATTTTCAAGATATTACGCTACATTTACATCGCAAATGCTTTTGCAGGTTAAATTCAAATAATTCCATTCTTCATCAAACTTATTCTGCGGATTGGTCCACGAGTTTCATCGTTGATTTCGATTTTTTAAGAAAGCTTTTAACAAATATAGTTCGTTGGTCAGGCGTTAGATGCCAGATTAAATTATGTTTAATAGTATAACTTCAAAATAATCGTACTAAGTACTAAAATTGTACCGATGTTCTGATGATGACACAGAGAGGCAGCTTGTCAAAACGTTTGAATTTGTGTTTTCAAAGAAGTTTAGTCCTCGAGAGCCTTGTTGGTCGTGAGGACTAATTCTGCCTCTGTAGAAGTAATAAGATTTTACCTAGAATCAGAAAACTAGAAATTCCGTAAAAGTGATCATGTTTTGTTTATCTGTCACGAACTTAGAGTGTCACGTTTTTTAAAGTCAGTTTATCAGTAATATAAAGCTGTGGATTTGTTAACATCACATTTAAAGAATGAAAGATTCCTTTTTAAACCGTCGTTTTTCGTCGTTCAATACCAATAGGGTCTACACACTTATAATATGTTAAATGGTTTCACGTTTTTCTTTTACCATTCAACGTGAAAAGGTGGCAAAACAAACTGGGTGATATGACATATTTTGTACAAATGGGCAGGGGATGTCAGCAGTAATTAGAGGGATTAACTACAATAACGATGGTATTTTTATTTAACATTTATTGCGTGACTCGTGTGTTATTAAAAACCCTGTGATCAACAAATTCATGAACCGACAACCAATTTTGATGCATAAACAATATAAGGTAAACTTCAGGGTCAAAGGACACTGATATTTTATTTCAGTTAAGCATTACAAAGTTAAGTAATGAATCATACGCAAACATATATATATGTTTAAAGAGTTTGCTGCACACTACCTGAAAAAATATCAATATATAATGTCTGTTTAATTTGTCATTACAAATGTGCCATTATTTTGTCACCTAACGACACGGGTAGGTAACAACTGACATTGTCTACATTCCCTTCTGATACTTCTCCACGAACGAAAGGAGAGAATATAGGTATTTCTTGATAAATATTGCAAACATTGAAAAGTATCCGTGTGTCATTTTGTTCATTAGGTACAGTCGCAGAAGATTACGAAAATGCAAGAAAAATGTATTTGACATTTCGTTTCAAAACAGAATCACAGAAAATATAGAAATATAGTAAAACTAATACTATAGTTTCCGATGAAAAAAAAAACATGTCAGGAATAGGTTCATAATAGAGGGGGTAGGAAGTAGAGGGGACTGCAGATGGTTTTTCCAAATTGTGAAATGTCTTGTGGAACCACGGTTTATGGTGAGGGGAGTGATCCTAAGCATTGTTAGTCTTTTTTTTTCTTCCTCTAACCATATATGTAACACGCTTGTACATGGGTAAGTTAGTTAGTGAGAGTCCAGAGTTGGGGAAGGAGAAGAGAGACTTCGTGAAGTTCTTCCACGCGACCTTTTTAACCGCACGTGCAACCAATAATCTGGTCGCGCGACAAAAAAATGAAATATTATATTAGGGAGGAGGGTAGATATTGTTGCGCCACCAGGTGGTGAGACGAAAAACGCTTTCTCTTGTATAACTAGACAACCCGGGGTTGAACAGTCATCACTTCTACTTGTTAAGACTAGCATGAGGGTGATAAACATAATTCTTTCTAGCGATAAAACACAGGCGGAAAAAGCAGCTTAAGGAAAAGGAAGCTTTCTGCCTGCATCATATTGAGCCAGTCCCTAATTGTCTTGCCAGGTCTCTTAGTTACATCCGAAATACGAAAAGAGCATGTTTAGTATCTGATCTGATTTCTTACTTACGGTTGTCGCTGAATTAAAGTGGATTTTCTGTTATTATACGTATTCTAAATGTTATATAGAAAAAGTTAACTTCAGATTTTTCCAGTCCTTTCGCCTGTTTTCGGCATTTTAACAATACCTTAAATACAGCTTTCGGAAACATGGTGAGACATGATTAAAGCTCAGCACTAAAATTTCTGATTAACAAATATAATTTTTCTTAAGCCCAAAATTCGTCACGTGATTAGTTTTTGACTTCAATCACTGCGTTTATCGCAAATCTATTTATTAATATATGTTAACGGGTTATATTGTTAATATATGCTAACAGGTTTAGTTCTGATTACTGATCAGTCATTCGTTAACAACTAAGTTTGTCACGTATGTATAATAATTAGTTATCAAGCTATTTATAAATAATGAATTTATTATTTGAAACGGTTTTGCTCACGCTTTCACAGAACGGATTGAAACTTCAGTCATACCCCCTCCAGGCTTACGATTGTTACTCTGAAAACGTTGTGCCATGGTTTTTATTTGTAGCGTTATGGTAAGAAGTTACACGATGAATCTACGCTAGATTTTACAACTTTTAATGGAACATTCCAATAGTGTTGTAAATGAGATCACAGGGAGTCATTAAATAAATATAGGGGGGGGGGGGATATTGTGAACCATCCACGCATAAAGGTGCGTAAACCGTAAACAAATACAATGTTAACCTGACTTATACGCTTATTTTCTTAGAAAGAAAATAATGATTACTACAGGGATGGATACACTATTCTTTAAAGTTTTAGCAAAGACAGTAAAACTTTTTGATGATGTTGTTTCGAAGAGAAAGATTGTTAAACACGTGCCTATGTTTAAAAGTTTTATGCTGTTAAGATTTTTTTTATTCGGAATGAACTTATCGGAGTCCCTTGCCTGAGGAAACCCACCCGTTGTGCCGGTAAAAAAGCCCCTGTCGGGTGTAGCAAAGCGTTGAATGTTACCTGTCACGTTATCATAAGAGTGCGTAACATGATATGGTGAAAAAAAAGAATATATTTTTCGTTTGAAAGAAGACTACAAGTAAAGCAATAAATAGACCTTGTTGTGGAGGGCATGGGAGGTCAAACTTTATGAGGCCTCTTTCCCCCCCCCTTTTTTTTGTACACCCGACCATAAATATATTACTAAACTATATGATACTGAGCATTAAAAAAGAGTCTTTGCTGATATGTCTCAATTTGTTAGTTGTTTGTTTTTGTTGTTACGTTTTGAAATATCGTGTATAATCAATCGTTGACCCGTTTGATCTTGAAGCGTTGCAGTTTTCTGGATGAAACATGGAAACTTACCACAGTATTGTTCACCTTGAATCACTGAACATCTGGCACTGACAAGTTCGCTTCCAAAAAAGAAATCGAATGCACTTTTATTGATTATTTTATCTGACCATCTTTACAGAAATTAATATATTTGATTCGCACAGTGGATTTGGTGGGCAGCGTCCCGAAGAAACTGGAAGTCCTTTTTTCTGTTTAATATGTTTCACTTTTATTTATGGTACTTGCATAAATCTTTAATCATTCATTTTTAATGTGTTTATACAACTTTAATTTTTAAACTTTACCACAAGCGCGTCACTCAGTGGACCAGCGTTAAGCTTACGAACTTACAATACCAAAATTTGGGGTTCGATTTCCCGTGGTGGACAGAGCGCATATAGCATATTATATAGCTTTGCACTAAACAAACAAAAGTTACCATAAATACAGAACACGTGGCAGATGTGCTAATAATGTGTGTTTTTTATTCATAATGCCCCCCCCCCAGTGGCACAGCGTTATGTCTGCGGACTTACGACGCTAGAAACCGGGTTTCGATACCCGTGGTGGGCAGAACACCGATAGCCCATCGTGTTCCTTTGTGCTTAACTTCAAACAAACAAACATGATTTATTCATAATTATTTAATGTTATTAACAGATGTAATAATGGACTGTTTTTTTTTCTAATCTATTTGAATTATCAGTAGTGATATAATTTTTGTTTTCCCTGTACAGTCAAGATTTAGAACTGAAGTAAGGTAAATGAAAAGATTCTAAGACTGTTAGCATTTTTATTATCTATATGTATACACGTGTTTTACTTATCGCCGTGTTAAATACAAACCGAGATGTTTGTAAAATTACTCGAGTTTTTCAAGGCCACACCTACTCAAGAAGAAGAAAATCAGAAACGACTGGCAGTTTCTTAACAAAGAATCCGAAAAGTTAAAGAATCTACGAGCTCCTTTCGAAAGTTATCTCTCGACAGTCTAAAAGCAAGTTTGAATTTTGAAAGTAGAACTTTTGTTACAAAACTGGTCTTTCGTACTTCTAACGATCGTTACTAGTCTTTCGCCCTTGGAAAACGATCGCAACCAACGACAACATTTTCTATGCGTGTCACTGAATGAAATATGTGCGGGGGTGGTATTACAATAGAGGGCGCAGGTGTGTGCTCGTAAATCCCTTGGTTAAAAAAAAAGAAAGAAAATCGCCTTATGGGCAAAAGGAACAACTTGATCAGTTTGTTCGAACCACGTGGCTGTGAGATGGCGATTTTAAGCTAGAATGTGTTTTTATATAAAAATTAACTGGTAGAATTAAGTTCATCTATTTGATTACGAAGGTATCGAACAACTCAATCAATGCCCTTTAACCCTTACAAGTTTTTCGTTTATGACACTGTGTATTAATATTTAGGCTGATATATTACATTAGATTTATTATATAATATATTACTTTCTTACCTATGTAGGTAGCTTGCTTTGGATCAAACGTTAATGATGATTATTAGCCTTCTATTCGTAGATGACTCGTTCTGGTTGTAAATGTTACCAGTTTTTGTAAATATACAGAACAGTAGTTCGTCGATGTTCGTGTTTCTTTCAATTATTATGTTAAAACTGAGAAGTATATTTAACTAATAAAGATAATACATAGAAAAAGTAAAATTTCTGTACTGATTCTTCGCCAGGTACGATTTTGTTTTTATAAACGCAATTGTTTGCATTTTTCATTCTTTTAGTATGTGGGCTTTGATACAGCCTTTATTAACGAGGGTACCCAATCGAAGGAGCAGGCCTATGAAAATAGTAAAAATTTGGATCTCATGGATAACCAATTTGTACACTAACAACAGAAACCCTCAATCGATGTTGCCGCTAAGTTGGATCGAACTACGCACCAATGAAAGTGCTTCTTTTTACAGAAAACAAGATATACTTAGTCATTCAAGTTTCAGGATAGTGAAGGGTGAGGGTTGCACGTGCTGCAAAAGCATCTCATGCAGTTGAGTTCAGATAAAGGCTTAGGATCATTTCTACTTCATCTTACTATATTAGGCTAACCGATTATGGTACAGTCAACTGAAATCTTGTGATGTAACAGAACAATGAAACTAGAAATTAGCTTACATAGTTGTAATATACCGGAGAATCGCTTCAACAGTCAGTACCAAACAAAGAAACAATGTTTTGTTGCAATTGTATTTTAATTTAAACGTATGACGAAAATGTTAAATGTTGTCAGATTATCACAGAACAATGAAACTAGAAATTAGCTTACATAGTTGTAATATACCGGAGAATCGCTTCAACAGTCAGTACCAAACAAAGAAACAATGTTTTGTTGCAATTGTATTTTAATTTAAACGTTTGACGAAAATGTTAAATGTTGTCAGATTATCACAGAACAATGTTTTTTCACGTCAAGGCAACAACCTACCAGTAAACTTCTTGCACAATTCTGAGTTGTAATCGTAACAAAATCATTCTACTTACTCTAGCCCTAACATCATCGATTTTTGTGTTAAAAGATCTGGTTTGAGAGTTGTAATTGGCTGCCGGGGAAGATTATGAGAAGAATCATGGGTACAGTTCAACGAGATATATTCCCACTTCGATGCTCAAGACAGTATGTTATTGTAACCCGCAGTCGATAAAAAAAAGTTGCATGAACCTGGGAGGTTGTTCATAAAATAACAAACGGACTCTTCTCTACTCTCTGCGTCTTTCAAAATAACATTTATATTTAAGAAAAATTAACTGCTTAAGTCACAATATTGTTTTGTCCAGTTTAATTAACACTTACTTCGTAAGTCACCTTAGCGCTAAAATATATCAATATAATTCTACTAGTTTATTACACCATTAAAAGGCTGGATGCCGAAACCAGAATATTACCACTTACTCTGATGTGCTATACCTTGCAGTAATATTTCAATTATTTTCGTGTTATTGATATAACAATATCATTTTATACATTCCATGTTTTAGCAAGACCTTTATTTGAGTTTTACATTCTAAATACAGTATTATTGTACAGCTAACGGGTTAATGCTTTAAGGATGCTAATTTTACCATATTCGTAAAGTAATATTTAACCCTCAACAATAATTACCGAAAGATGAAAAAGACGAACTAGATAGAAAGTGTTTCTTTTTTATCTATCTTCAGAACCAGACAAATATAGTAAGATTCCAGCGAAAGTGTCCACCCTGCAGCACGTTTTCAGAAACTTTTTTACCACAATTGAGAGGTTTTTGTTTTATGACATTTAGTACTCCTACTTAGTCTGATATAAAAATTCGAGTTTTTTATTGAGTTATTATCCGGGTGTTAACTTGCTTCGATTGTTCGATGTGGTGGCGGCTAGAAGTTTGAATTTCGCAACGAAAAGATATAAAAATGTGATACAAACAATATCTATACAAACAGAAACACTGTTCTAAGACAAATTTATTTTTGATTTTATTCCAGTGTTAATTTTGAGAAAGCAGAGATTCATTTATCAGCTATTATATAATATCATCTCTTACACTGTAAAAAAATGGATAAAAACACTTTTTTGTAGAAACCTTCAAAGGACACTCAAAACATTTTAATTAAAGAGATGTAATAGTATGGATTACACATCCAGTTGTCTTATTATCTTCAACTAATGGAAACGGCGTTGGTCATTCGCTTCTCACCAATCAGGACAACAACGGGTGCTGTTTGCCAATCAGCTGCTTTCACTAGGCGTTCGCTAAACGTCCAATATATGCGCGTAATTCCATAGCATCTCCTAAAGCGATTCGAGTGGCGCCACGCTTTGAGAAAATCATGTACCAGGCTGCCAAGTAGGGTTGGCTGGTGGAGGTGTGTATTACTTGAACCCTGTAAAGAGTAGATTGAGCGAGTCTTTACTGCGTACGGGTCGTGAGATTTGAAGCAAGCTGATGAACTCTCGAAATTACGACGGTACTAGTTGGGAGCGAGGGCGTTGTTAGCGTTAAACGTGATTTAGTGATAAAATACAAGGGTTGAGAAGTCTTTTAAATCCCCAGTTTTAATGATCCAACAATAACACTGATTTCGGGGACGACTTCATTAGTTTTATTCCTTATGCTGAAGCCTAGTGTAATTCAAGTCCCCGTAGAGTAAGTAACTCGACCGGAGGATTAGGATCTCGTAATGTCTTGAGGTAAGACTAGTTCATTGTCATACCACAAAATGTATTCTGCATTTACTCTTTTACACTAAGAAAATAAAACAATAATTTGTGAATTTGAAATATATCTTGATGAGTATAATTAAAACTTCAGAGAAACTGTTCAGGAACTACTACATCACTATCTTATTGTCGCTTATTTGTAAATAGTATTACCGACGTAGAAAGGTGAAATATAGACGTTTAAAAATTTACCTATTTATTTATTACGAGTGAAACTTGAATTTATTTATCTACATAATATATATGCTAACTTCTGATTTAGGTTTTAAATCTAAGTTTAACTTTAAGTTGAAAGATCAAATTGATTTGTCATTTATGAAGACTTCCCCCCCCCCCCCCGAAAAACCGAATTTGTACCGAGAAGTGTAGGCAGGCAGAGCACTTTAATAAACTATGAAACAATAACATTTTATATATATATATATATTAAAGAAGATTTATTGAAACGCCGTTCGTGGAGCACTCTTCAATTCGGTTTGACTTAACTATGGCAGTGTTTCTGCTCGAAAAGAAAAAAGTCCATTTAAATGCTGAACTCGTACAAGTCTGACTTTTCATTTGAGTTTTAAAAACCTATATAAGATCTCCAAGGTAGGCAAATACAACTGTTTTCACCACAGGATCTTTTTTTTTTCTACTTGACAGTAATATACATTATGTTCTCAATTTTAGCTTTCATTATCAAAATTCAAGTTGATATTTCTTTGAAAAATATGAGGAGGTGATGATTTTTCCAGTTTCTTGTAATAGTTCTTTTAATATTCTTTCTGAAATCTATTTGATCACACACCAGTTGCGTTTGCATGATGCGAACCCAGGCAGATCTGTCCTGATTTGAAAATTCCCTCCTTAGGTAATCCTGGATACGCCACTAATAAAAGTAAAAAAATTATGAAAAAATATTGGGTCGTACACATGTTCAAAATGGTAAAACTTGCACTGAATGACTCTGCTCAAATAATCTCGTGAGGTAGTGCTAATCGCAGGTGTCAGTGTAGTTAGGTAACTTAAGTTAATACACGTTTAGGTGAAGAAGGTCCTATTAGTATTAGAGACGAGAACAATGACATTGAATACTTAAGTAACCTACCACAACTGGAGCTTCTGGTGAATAAGTTCCCGTCATTTTAGACATTGTTGAAGGTATAACTGGCACGGAATAGTAACTTAGATATCGTGGTATTCAGTTAGTTTTGGTAAGGAAGTCGGTGTTTTTTTTCAACGGAGAGCTTTTGAGATAGGATACGCTCAAGATCAATGTCTGGGCACGCTTCCAAATAAAGGCAAGCGTGGCTGAGGCGTTCATTGACAATAAATAACCCATTGTTTAGCATATCCTATAATTAATACTAGTGGGGGAGTTCCTATTGCGACTTCTCCAGTATACACGATTGTATAACAATAAAAGTTTTGATTTTGTTTTTAAACAAACTTAGCTAAATATGGATCTGATATTATTCAGATAGCATCACTCTCGTAATCGTAGTTACTGATCCAAATTCTACTGGCGAAGTTTAACTTGCTGTAATAACACATGTACGATTGTTCGCTTGTGCAAACTAACATTGTTCCGGTGCAACCCAACCTAGGATAGACATATTTATTCTGAAAAATTGTAATGTAGCACAAGAAAAATGTAGGTACCTTGCTGTAATCACTTTGCATGTGATCAAGCATTCTATTATCACGTTGGAAATTACACGAAACAATGTTTTTCTAAAGCCGACCACAATTATCTTTTGCTCTACGACATCTTTCAAGTATGAGCAGTGCTCGATTTTTTAAATTTTTTTTCGAGTGCTGAGAAGTTTCAATCGTACGACTTTTTAGAGACTGTATAGTTTAGTAGGAATTAAATACATTAATCAACATTATGGTCATTTTTATTTCCAGATGCACATATGTATGCTATACAAGTAACTTGTATAAAGAACTCTTTATAGATATGTGGGATAAACTATAACAACACATTAAGTTTTCGAAAACAAAAAGGTGTATTTTATTATTTAAATAAGCTGTTTTTATTTTCAAGTTAATTTTTCCTTTAGAAACGACAGTATATCCATTTTCAGTTTATTGTACATCCTAAGTTACGTTCTTGTTTTTCTATAGTTTGACGATTTTTTTAAGTTACTTTTTGTATTCTACTTTGGACCTGCGTTTTTATTTACACATAGTAGATTATAATTGATTTGTTTTCTGTGTGATTTGTATATAAAGGTCTTTGAAGAACTGTGCACAGCTTTCTGTAACTTTAAAATGAGAAGACTAGAAGAATGATAGCTAGTCAACACTACCCGTCTTAACTCTTGGGATACGTTTGTCTGACGGAATAGTGAGATTTGACCGTCGCTCTTGTAGCGCATCCACGGTCCCAAAGTACAAAGCGCGTTTTTACAGAGGTCAAAGATGAAAACAACTCTCAAAGTTAGGGCTTTTGGCGTGCCATTCCTTACATAAAATATAGATGAGACTTTACACAAGGGTGCCTTGCGAAAGCCACCACAAACTGAAACCGGATTCATACGTTACTTCTAATTTTTCAGGGGTCAAAGTTAAAAACAAACAAATCACAATAATGTACGTAATAGGATGTTATGAACGTATTCATTGCTTGCATATGTGTAAAGGCTTCAAGAGTTTGTTATTAACGGTTTTGATTCACACGGTGCATGAAAATTGCATGTACCATGTCAAAGAATAGGTTTTACTTGCCCAAAAGATACCTGCAAAGTTTTTGTCATTGTGGTAAATCTACTTACGCATAACCTGACCGTACTGTTGGTATTATAAGGTCAGAATTTAGTATGCTCCAATACATCTTTCTCATAAAGAAGTCTCAACTGGATTCTGTGTTAAGTGTCTGTCCCTCTGAAGTATACATGTTGAAGTTTATGCCTCCTCCCCTTGCCTTGAATACCATTCTTTCTTTAAGTCTACTGTATTTTGAAGATCTTGTCGTATAAGGTGGATATGGGGGAGACGTACTACATTATTCTGCGAATGTTGTTCTTTCTAGTTTTTATGTATCTGGACTAACTGGAGCATGAGTGAAAAAGTATGAAAATATATAAATGTTTGATAAGACTATTATAGAGTGAAAATGATAATATACGTATCGCTAATAGTGATGAGGCGAATTGGTGGAGAAAAAGTAGAAACGTGGCAGTGCTGTCGGAATACACAGTGAAGTATTCCTTCAAACATCGCTACTGAGTATTGTTACAGCTGAGACTATTTGTGGAGAAGTTTCATAATGTAAAACTGTTCTTTGTAGTATTGTTCATAAAACTGATTATTAGGTAATATGAAAAGTCAATAATCACTTCCCAGGTTATTCTTTTTTTCAATATTTGCAATACTAAGACTTTTTACGGAGCCTAACAGTTTTTTTTTATTGCGATCGCATTTCGAGTAGTTTTGAAATAACTGTATGGATAATCTCACGGGAGTGTTTTGTGGATATCGTAAATGTAGACTGTTTTGCATGTTCTAAAGTTTTCGCGCCAAGCTACATAAAGGGCTTTCTGCACATTATAGTTCCTAAATATTGAACTGATATACTAGAGGAAAATCAAATAGTCAACAGTACCCATAGTCAACTTTTGTCTGACCGAATAGTGGGATTTGGCAGTCGCCCACATCACCAAAGCGCGGAAGCGTGAACCATGAATCCTTAGATTCACAGACCAGGCATTAAACACTAGGCCACGCCTGGCCCCAATGTAAATTGCCAGAAAGGGTAGATATTTCTTTTGTTATTGGAGATAGTTATAAGGTATGTTTTAAACGAATATATTCTACCAATATAATATCCTCCAGTGCAGGTAGTACATTCAGTTCACAGTATTTTCATTGTAAACGTGACTAACTTTTCTCACATACTAAGGAGTCGATACATGATTGGTTCTTATTTGTGACACTTAAGTTCTTTAATTACTCTCAAAAGTGTAAATACATATTTACACGAAACATACGAATTAGATGAGGCATTTACAAAAGGATTATCTAGAAAAACTCTAAACCGTTTGAAGATGTTAAATAACAGGCGATCTTCTCGAATTCATTTTGTTCGTTGTGGTTTATAATAGCAGCACCATCTTGCAAGGTGCATAATAAACATTTTATCTCAGTGGAAAGTAAATTACGTGACGAATATAACTATATTGATAATAATATGATCAACAGTTTCTGTAGCATATGGTAGAAGCTTAAGTATTCATATATAATATGAATCTATTTATATACGTAGTTTATAAATATATGCATGATAACATTTAGAAAACAAATTTAGGTGTTTGTAGAGATTCTACTGATTGCTTATGAATAATATTAATAAGACGGGTTTAAGCAATGTATTCGACATATGGACTTTTAGCTTTGTTTCGCCTTGAAACCGCATTTCAGGCTCTATCTGTTGTCTTTCGCCACTCAATATAATACAATAATAATTTTCTAGCGTATATGAAGCCGTATGTGATTGATTTTAATGGTTCTTTTTTTTTTTTGCATTTTCGTTTTTTTTTTTTTTATATGTGAATTGCTAGTTTGTCGTCATTATTAACCAACTTCAAATGTTCATGAGGAAGGATAATGTCTGTTCATCAAAACGTTGTTTCGTCATCAGCAAGATGTAGCCTAGACAAGAACAATTTTTGGGTATCCGTTTCAGTAAAAGTCGTTTTCTTTAATACATAGAATGATTTGATAATGAAAGATGACCAGAAGTGACCTCTACTGGTCGTACAGTAAAAAACTGTTCTTGATTTTTGGCGTGCTGTTACTGTGTCAGTTATGAAAGACGATTCAGAAGCAATCTGTATTGGTCGTAAAATTTTTTTTTTTCAAGTTTTTCTGGCGTGCTGTTAAAAAAGTGTTTCTCAGTGTTTTCCTAAATAGCTTGTGTTGCCCATCAGAAGGGTTTATTGGATGAATGGCGACTATAAAGAGAGAGAATTTAAACCTAAGTAATTTTGAAGAGATCGTACCCGTATTGTTTGGCATTGGTGTCATTGAGCAGATAGATAACACACATTTATCGCTACAACTCTGGCCAGTTTTCCATTACAAGCGAGTTGGGAACGATTTTACGACCTGCACGGACAAGGATTAGAGACTATCTAGAAAGCCATAGCAGAACTACAGTTCGATAGCGGGTGGGTAGGGGGGGGGTACAACATGTGCTGCGAGTAAATCCAAAACCGTGTGTTTCAGTGAAGAATTCTTAGCCGGATGACACATGTCAGTGCTCTGTGTTTTGTGGATTAACTGTTTAGGTTACTGGCGTTTGGAACTCGTGTCTTGAGGCTTGGGTCCTGGCTCGAATTGTTTATCTTGGCTTCTCTCTTTTTTTAAATATTATTTTCCAGAAATTCATGTGGCAAATTACTCGGAAGTTTTTGGTAAAGTTGAGTGTTTCTTTAGGGTGGAAGTTTTTACATCCCACTCACTGGCAGGTTTAAGCTTTTATACAGGAACTAAAGTAACTAGTCTCCAAACTTTCTTTGAAATCATATTTACTTATACAGACACCTATCTGTTTTCTTTCTGAACATTGATTAATAAATAGATCAGTATTTAATTTACTGACATTAATTAAGTTTTAACATAATATATCTAAATCTAAATAGTGAAAAATGAATAGCTTTTTATGCTTGCATAGGTTCACTGGAAGTAAAGTTTCGCTTGGTAATAAATTGAACAACGGATAATTATGTCGAACAGAACGTTTATCTGATATTAACCAGCACATTTCGGAATTAACTTATTCCTTTGTTAGATTAAAGAAAAGGAAGGAAAAAGAATGAACTTAAAACTATTATTAACAAGCGGAAGACGTAATAAAAGGTAAATGCCAATATGTAATTATTAAAAATATATATACATTTATTGAGTATTTTTACAATATTTTCACAACTGAAATGAAAAGACAAAGAAAAGAGTTTGTTGTTGAGCAGAAATTTGCCGATCTGAGTTGTACCCACTTTAGGGATCGAATTCAAAAGTTTAAAGTAAAGCTAAGCTACCAGGGGGTCTAGCTAAAGCAACTTGATGTGTTGTTTATTCATGAGAAAGTGTGGAATAGTGAGTGGAGCGAAGGGTATGTAGGTTCGATGGTGTTTTTTTTAACCGGTTCGAAATGAATCCTTTTAACTATGGTATTGTTTTAATAACATACACGTATCAGTTCATGGACTAAGGTACCAACTTTTTGCTAAATTTCGTGACAAAAAATTTATTTGTATTAACTCTCCAAATCAAATTACTAAGTTTTTTCCACGGTAAATATAGATGGCATCCATTTAGATGTGATCTACTGTTTCTCACATTTCCTTGGCAAACAAATTTTAACTGTGAACAACAACATTTGGTGTTAATTCTGTCCCTGTTAATTTACAGTTAATAGCTTCTTTGGTTTTACCTGGTAAGTATTTTTTTATTTTTTGTTTAGTTATTTGGTAACTTCTGTATGGCCAATTTTAATTTTGCTACACTTTTCACCATTTCATTTCTGCAACTATCCTACGTTTATCACACATGTTTTTAATGTCAGAGTTAATAGCTTATACCTCGTGGCCTAGTGTTTAGCGTAACTAATGATTCGCGTCCCGTTGCCGTAAAAATTAAAATAAAATCACACTTCACACTGTTGGACCGTAGGCGCGTTGAGTGCGTAGATTGCCCATATCCATTGTGTATCGCTCGGCATGGCCAAGTGGTTAGGGCGCTCGACTCGCAATCTGAGGGTCGCGAGTTCGAATCCCCGTCAGACCAAACATGCTCGCCCTTTCAGCCGTGGGGGCGCTATAATGTGACGGTCAATCCCACTATTCGTTAGTAAAAGAGTAGCCCAAGAGCTGGCGGTGGGTGGTGATGACTAGCTGCCTTCCCTCTAGTCATACACTGCTAAATTAGGGACGGCTAGCGCAGATAGCCCTCGTGTAGCTTTGCGCGAAATTCAAAACAAACAAATAAACCCTTGTGTGTCTTTGCGCTAATATCCGAAACAAACTAAACCAAATTTTAAACATGTGCTTGAACTTGTCGTTACACGCTGCGCTTTGTTTTCAGTGAAAACCTGTTTGTCCAGGTAGTTGGCATTGACATTTATAAATGCTCTTTGTCTCTTTGAAATCGCATGGCTGGACAACTGCCCAGTTCGCTTAAATCAGGTCACGTATAAACTGTATTTAAATGACACGATTACTTTGGTTTTATTCATTTTTCAGACCTAAATACGTGGCATTTAAATTCATTTAATCTGTGATGCATTTAGACAAAATCACATTGCCTAGTTTATTTTCAGACGTTCTTATCATTCTGCTTCTCGACCAATGGACGTAACACTTTTTATTTTTGGTTTGTTCACTCTCCAATCTGTCTTTTCATTTATTACAATCTGAACCAAAGCTTTAAAAAAATTATTTCACCACACTTTTTCAAAAAAAATGTGTAAATTTTCTTTAGAAAAACGATGTTTCTGATAACCTATACAAAGAATATCTCGTTTCTTTCTGCTACTTTTAGTATATTAGAATAACTTTCACCGTACTATCGAATTCGTTTTCTTTTCTTGGTGAATAAAGTGCACTTGTCAAGAACTTAAAATATTTATAACTTTAAATGTATTTCACTCCAAGTATCACTTTTATAATTCGTCGTTTAAGAAACTGTTTTATATTTTAAAATCGCATACCTATCTTATTAAGCTTGTGCATAAGTTATGCTTATAAGTGCGGTAGCTACTAGGCTGCACTAGCGAAATAGCAAGCAATTTGAATTCGTTAAATATAGCGATTTTTAAAAAAATATATTTAACCGACGAGTGTCCGCATTCACTTGCATATTGGGGACAAAAATAAATCTGACAACGATTTCAAAACTCTAACTATTGGTAGTTCTGACAAATCATATTATAACTATGTAAATAAAAAACTGGGAATTTTGAAAACCTGAATTAGATCGTAAAAAAGTAAGCAAACAAGGCTGGGGATACTGTAGACATTATTTACTCGAACTACAAACCCCCTATTTTGGCTTCATGGTGTTACGATGAATTACATTTGGTCGAGTCAAAATAATGTACTCGTAGTTTGTAAATAAATAATGTCTACAGTATCTCCAACCTCGTTTCTTTATTTTTTTACTATCCCTATTGCAGATTTTTAAATTCCCAATTTTTTATTTAATTTGTTTGCTGGCTTTTTTTTATGCCCAACTATGGGCAAAGAATTACTTGATATGGTAGCTAACTTTATACACTGTAATTATAATAAACATAGTCAGTAGCTAGGTGATACGGTCATGATGATTTACTGTAGCTATTGGCTATTTGATAGCATTAGTTCGATATGTAAAATGTTAACCTGCAGCTGAAGATTGTCATGGAGATTTGTTTGAGAATATAGTGAGCATTCATAGTTTCCGTGTAACTAAATTCTCTATATATAATGCATAGCAATGGGCAAATATATGCCTAGACTTAGACACAACTTCCACTAAGCTTGTATAAAATTTACCAATAAAAAAACAGCATTTTCATTTAAAACCATAGAGGTCTAAAACATCGTTTTAGATAAACCTTCGTATCTTTTAATGTAATTATTTTACGAATGAATGTAATAAAATTTAATATTATGTGTATTGATTTTTTTTACTCCTTCACTTTATGCATAATATAAGGGTTGGCTCCCTAAAGACACCGATTGTATAGTGTACAAAGCATTGAGTACACTATATTATTGGCTGGTTATTGCTATTTGACACTGCACTATAAGTATGATGTTTTTTTAGCATATGTAAAATATAGAAGAAACAAATCGTCTTTTCAATACCCCTATGACCTTCGCAGTACCTTATTTAGTATTCTACAAAAGGTTTGGTGCAATATACCAAGCCGTTTTTGTTATAGGCTGGCAAAAGAATAATAATAAGAATTACAAACCGGCCGTTTTGGACGGATTTTCTTTTACTTGTAAATCTAACATGCGTGCTTTTTTGTGCATTTTTATCTGTGTACAGCCTTGGCAGTCAATAGTAAAAGTTCTAAAGTGTTGTTTGAACTAAATCGTTACTGTTGCTTTTTGCCCGAACGTTCTATTATGGTTTTGTGCAATTCCTTGCGATCTCTATTATGAACCACTATCGTGGTTCATGATATTAGAATTTTAAAGTGGCTTCATTCCAATAATTTTTCCCATTACTTTTCATGCATACGTACTTAAAAGTGAATCGCACTGAGAGTTGGCCAGTTAGGAGTAATTTTTATTTTATTTTATAGCATCATGAGGACCATTCCTAAGTCTTGGCACAACCTTGCAAATATTCTGTTCTAAATGGATAATAACGTGGTAAAATGAATTGTATAAGATAATAATAACTCACTTGGATTTTTATTGTTACGTTTGATGATTACTGAATAAACTTTCATTTATCTTCCTTGAAACTAACTGACTTGTGTCTGTAAGTCGTAAATTGAAAGTATACATTATTGTTTTGAAAAAATATATTAATGCTTCCCAATTGTTTGAAATTATCCATATTACATTGTATCTCACCATAGTTTAATGACAAATGATGTATATATGTATTATTATTTTCGCAAACACATTGTTCACATGCATTCAGCGTAGTATTTATTTAAAACCCATGCTTTTTTTTTTATGTGTCGTAATTAGCTTGGAGACGATTCCCAGAGAGAAATTGAAAGCTTGCTCAGTGGTATTAAACGAAGACGGTCTGTTACTCCGAAGGCTTTATAGTTCGAAGATGTAAGTTTGTTTGTTTTTTAACAGTTAAAATGTTAAATTTTCATTTGAGATTGCGTTAATCTACTATGGACCCATGAATTTGTTTATTCATTCACATTTGACTTGTATCGCGACAACCCAAAATCTGTGATTATTGAACCTTCAGAATACTGGACGGTCACCATATTGAACGCGGAGAAAAAAAAATCAGATTGAGTTATTCATAGATAAGTCTTATTTTACCGATTTCCTTTTCATTATATTATTATCATTATTTCTTTTTTAGATAAAGTTTGTTAAATTTGCATTGGTTTTTCAGCCTTTTGTCCGTCTGAGCAGTTGTTGAACTTGTCATGTGTGTTTTCCTTCGGTAATGCTCGCAAGCCATATTTTTATTTCTGTATTTTAAAAATGTTATCTGACTACGTAGGTCTATTCGCCGGTACCTTTGTGTGATTTTTTTTTAACCTACGCAGCGCCTACGGATACAATTTCCCTGGTGTTTGTGCTAGGCCTACATTTTCAGGGTTAGCTACACTATCTTTACTCAGAAATAACGTTAGGTGGTCAGTATGCTTCATGCCCGGTTGTAGATACATAAATGTATGTATGTGTATATATATATATATATATATATATGTGTGTGTGTGTGTGTGTATAAGTATATATGACAAAAGTATGTTTTGCGAATGCGTGCGTGAGTGCAAAAAAGGAGCTGTATAAAGGAGACCAGAATTCCAATTCATGTTACAGAACACCCCTCGCTCCAGGGTAAGGAAATGTCTTTCTTACTAAAAATAGCTAAGACTTGCAGTAAAGGGACGGTGGGCAGTATTCTGTATCCTTTCATTCCTTCCTGCCAATTTTTTGTGTGAAAGCATATTGTGTTCAAGGTCATGAAGTTTGTCTTGAGGCATGTGACAGCTCTTAATGTGTGTGTGCACGCGCGATCAAAGAATACTACAACGAGGCTTATCCAGATGGAGTAAAAATAGAGGTATGGACGCACAGGACTTTAGAATATAACATTTAACTATTTAGCTGCCATGCCTTCTAGGTAATATCCTATTAATACCTTCCTACTAACACCTTCAGTTATGTCGTGTCCACACTGACTCTAAATTATATACATCTTGATTCCCTCTCATTTGCATGAAATGGTAAACCACTGAACCTGGTTTCGTACTTTAACTGATGGTTGGTACGAACAGAAACTTCCGGAAGGTTATTGGTCTCAATTAAAGGTTCTTACGAATGGTGTTAGAGCATATGTGGTTGTTTAAGAAGATAATCCGATATTAAAAATCATTCAAAGTTATTTGAATACCTGTATACTTTTTAGTACTGGCCACAGCTTGAAAGTCATTGTTACTTATGTACCGATGCCAGTATTTCAGTCCTGTATAACTTATTCAAGAATCATTATTGCCTAATCACTATATCATTGTTTAAAGCTCATTCCAAATTATATCATAATGATATCAATAAAGATGTTACGCAGGGTATCTGTTGTAGTAGTATGAGTGGAAGTTAGGATAATTATAGTTATTTGTTGGACAGTGTGTTTTGAATCCTCAAATTGCTTTCGGCTACCGTCTTATCTTGGAAGTAGTGAAACACCACAACAGCGCTTTCATAAGCTTTCAGTGCCTCTGGATATAGAATAACCGACCTAAATTTCTTTTGAAATCGTTCCATTTTTTTTTACCCCTTTGCCATACCCCGAAAATGACACGTGACCTTACTATCTGTGTCTCTTCCACGAAATCCGGATGTCAGGAATCCCTACAAACGAAACAACGCCAGAAGTCGAACGGCACGGGAACGTGATTCTTCTTAACAGTGGCCTAGTTTCGTTTAAGGACCCTTCATTCCTTATCGTATTGACCACAGCTGCATAGACCTAACTGACCACGGCTGTAAACCAAAACAGTGAGTATCGAAACTAATGGGTTCAGTTAATGACAGACCGAGAATTTGTTTGAGTTTCAGTTTGCCCTTCATTCTTTCCTCCCTCGAGTTCAGCTAATTTAGTCGGACACTGAGTAGCCTATTCCTCATACAATTCCCATTTGAAAGCTGTCTTAGTTGTTTATCAACCAAATAACCTTTAATTGGTTGAAATTCAACGAACACTCATTTAGTTTTCCAACCACGTTCGTAGTTTTTTGGGGTTTTTAATGTGCACAATTAAAAAAAATTTTAACTGGATACTTACAAAGCCATAAGATTGTAATCCGATTAAGTAACACCGAAAAGTTTCTCTTTTACTTTTAACTCCTATAATAAAAACATTTTGAATATTGATATTATAATCGTATAATTCCAGAAAGAAAAGAAAACTAATTGCATGAAAGAGACAATGTGATCGCTCGCAACAACATGTTTACCTCTGTTTTGTGTCTTCTTTTCTTATAACAATATGGCTGTATTTAGTTATTGTTTTTGTCGCAGGATGACCTTGGAAATGTGATGGTTTAATATATGCTCGTTACGTATGCTCATAAGAAACAAACAGTAGGGAAGGAAATTGCTAACTTTTATCACTACAGTGGAGCACGTGATGTTGCTACACATCCATAGTATGGACAAAAACTAAGCACCTCGTGACCTTTAACCAGGGAGGGATGTTTACTGTGATCAAAGTAAACAATAACTTAACGTTCCTTCTGAGACTTGTAGTCCAGCACAACGTCATTACTCTTAACAGGTAGTGATAACGTGTTTTGTTTTTTTCAAAGGAAGAAAGATTGTCATGTAAGGCGACTTTTGTGTCTGCCCTACTCATTGTCGTCATCTTTACTAATGATCGTTAAACTGAAGATAAGAAGTTAATTAGTAGTTTTGCATTTTTCCATTACATGTGCTAATGGATTTATCAACACGAATTTTTTACCTGACATGTTTGGTCTGAGCTGTCCTAAATGATACTTGATATTATTTGGCCTAGGAGTTTTGTTTTTAATTAATAAGATTTTCTACAATATGTCTATATAGTGTAGGCCAATAATACTTTCACAAAAGTGCCATTGCTATTCTGCAGTTACTTAGAGGTTAAATAACACTACTGTAGACTTAAAAAATTTTATACAATTATCCGTATAATAACCAACAGTATTATCATAATTTGTAATTTTGATTTGGGTCACATATGAATTATGTAGTTTTAGAATGGTTCATTAATTATTAGTATGTTCATGGGAGTTTCAAGTTTTGTTTACATTTTACGAGAAACTGTATTATATAATATTGTAACGTTTTCTGTCGTTGGCCGGGTTCTTTTTATTTATTCAGTAAAAATAATGCAAAGTCCGTCCACATAACGAAAAAGAAAACGTTTTATTTCTTCTACCACAAGTTGTAGAAGCAAGTTGCTAGTATGTTAATTAACAATGTTCTCCTGTAGTTCTGGTATGATTATGAATAAGATATTAGATTTTAGAACTTATGAGTGAAAATAAAGAATATGTTATGTATTAAACACACTACATCTGGTGTATCTCGTGCCGTCGAGGCCTTTTGACCAGTACCAGTGCCCGTCAGACAGACACTTAACGGTAAATTTGCTTAAATTACTATGTCGTTTTTAAACATGATTTTTAGCTTACGATTTTGCCCTGGGTTACCAATAAAACAAGTAGCAGCGCTGCTGTCGTTCTGAATTGATTCGTATCTATGTGATTATTATTGTAGGTTTAATGTTTGGCACTTAGTTACAAGCTAGAAGTATACCTATAAGTAAAACATTGGTTATGCATTACTCATTACTTTTGGAACAAATATGTCTCGAATAAGTTATTTTTAAGAAACTAAATATTTCAAAATTCTTCAAGATGGTGTATGATGTTTCTTTTCAACACACACACACACACACACACACACACACACACACACACACACACACACATATATATATATATGTATAGTATTGTATGTATGTATATGTATGTATGTATGTATAGTATATATTGTATATTAGTATTAGTTAT
>NW_013666460.1:159144-179474 GCF_000517525.1 Limulus polyphemus
CACACACACACACACACACACACACACACACACACACACACACACACACACATATATATATGTATGTATGTATGTATGTATGTATATATGTGTGTGTGTGGGAGTTGATATTTGCAGTTCTTGGTCAAATAAATATACTAGTAGATCTTTTAACAATTTTTAAGAAAAAAAATATTTTTGTTTAGGATCTATGAAGCTGGTGATTTCAGAAAAAACAGAGGAAAAATCTGAAGAGGAACAAAATTAATTTTAAAAAATCCTGGAAAATTATGAAATTTAGTCGAAAATTGTTATCAAAATGTGAAAGTAGAAAAAAAAGTATTGTATTAACCAACAAAGCAAAGGTATGAAGGAATGAGTTCGTCGGGAACTTTGACTCAATCACAGTTGACAAACATTAGGTCAACCATGCCGATTTCGTTCGACACAGCGCAATCTCAGTTGACGGAGCCTTTAAAGACCGATTCAATATGTTACCAAGATTTTCAGGAAGAAAAACAACGAGAGCACGAACAGCAAGAATGCCTGTCCCAGGTCACTTCGCCAGGGAACATATCTGTGACTTCTTCACCTGCTCTACCTATAGAATCTGCTACTGTGAATCATAGTAGTGAAAAAGGTGTGGTAAGCGTGGATGACGTGTCTTTTGGAGAAGATACAGACGAAAATTCTATCAGTAACGACTCGAACGAACTAAATTATGGCGAGAACAAGTATTCAAACCCACTGGCTCAATTACACAATGTGTTAGAGAAGAATGGAGTACCTAACTCAAAGCTAGGTTTCTCTGTGATTAATTCCACATCAACAAAATATTCAACACCTGTCAACAATAGCGAGGGTGGGATCATTTCCAATACATTACCTTCCATGAGAGAAGATGACGTCACAGGAGAAGTTTACCGATGTCATCTGTGTAGTTATTCTGGGACGTCTACATTTCATTTTAACTGTCATATGAACAGTCATTTCAACCACAAATGTCCGTTCTGTGATTATATTGCTAAGACAGAGGGCCGGCTCAAACGTCACGTGAAAGATTTTCACTCAGAAGTTCACCCTGATAGCTGGAATGGGCAGCGAGTCCCCAGGAAAAAAGAAACTCACTGCGATACACTTTCAAGGACATCAAATGGAAAACTCCGCCACTACCGCTGCAAACAGTGCGAATACATTTCTGTTAAGAAGACTGACTTCTGGGAACACTGCAAGACGCATATCAAAACGGAAAAGCTTCTGACCTGTCCCAAGTGTCCTTTTGTAACTGAGTACAAACACCATCTAGAGTATCACCTTCGGAACCATTTCGGCTCCAAACCTTTCAAGTGCCCAAACTGTAACTACAGTTGTGTGAACAAGTCGATGCTGAGCAGTCACATGAAATCTCACTCCAACATCTATCAATATAGATGTGCCGATTGTTCTTATGCCTCCAAGTACTGTCACAGCCTAAAGCTACATCTGCGAAAATACTCCCACAAGCCAGCCACAATTCTAAATCGTGATGGAACGCCAAATCCCTTCCCAATTATTGATGTCTATGGGAGAAAACGAGGTCCAAGACCAAAGAAACAGAAAATAGAAGAACATCATTATCCGTCGCTGAACCAGAGTCCAAATACATCTGTGACTCAAATGACTCCGAGAAAACCACCACCAGCCACTTACCCCCCCATGCCCACACTCATACCTTCTCCCACGAGGTTTCCATTTGCATATCCTCCTCATGCTACTAACGGCCTTCACAGAAACATGTTTTTACTCCAGCCATTAGTTCAGAAAGCAGTACAACCTCCTAATGGATTATTTTCAGATTCAACTCCAGTAAACACAATAGATGTTCAAAGGTCTCTTTCTCCTAAAATAAATCCTGTAAGACAAAAATGTAATATTTGTGATTTTACTACAGAAATCAAAGATGTATTTAGCAAACACATGCTAGTGCACGTGGCTTCAGATAACCAAGATCTTTGCAAGCTTTATGGCATTACATCAGAGAGTCTGTTACAAATACAAGATCCAATACCAGTTAATGGAAGACAAGACTTAAAAGAGAACTTTGTTGATCAAGATGAAAAGAGAGAGAATTACAGTCTGAGAAATGAGAGTCCCAAACCCCCGGAAAGAAAAATATCACCTCATAGTACTGATTATGTATCAGGAGGCTTAGCTGGAAAAGTTTCATCATTCCAATTCCCCCCTAAATGCACAGAACCAGAGAATCTGATTGTGCTTTCTCATTTTTCCCAAGGGCTAAAATGTGCCCTTGCTTCTCCTCCTGTGTTGACTGCTCCAGTTAATAGTCATACATCTGTGATTCAGTCTGAGGTATTCTCTGGCCCGGTATCTCCAATAAAAGAATCCCATCAAGTTCAGCCAGATGCACTTTCCCCCTTAGATCTTAGTAGTAACCGCGATAGTTCAAAGCCTAACCAAGAGACTTCAAGCTCAATTCCGTCTCAAGTTCACGCCCAACTTTTAGTTCAGGCAAACAATTCAACATCAACATCGTTAATTGTCCCAAAGTCTTCCCCTTTACAACCATTCTCCACACTCTCCCCTGAGCAAGCTTCTTCGAAGTCAAACCTTTCGAACTTCTCTTTGCTTGATCCTTCACAGCCCTTATCTTCACAATCCTCTAAGCTTAATTCTTCACAGACAGTTTCTTCCCACCCTCTTAACCTTGCTCCTTCACAGCCAGTGTCTTCACCCACTCTTAACCTTGCTCCTTCACAGCCAGTGTCTTCATACGCTCTTAACCTTGCTCCTTCACAGCCAGTGTCTTCATACGCTCTTAACCTTGCTCCTTCACAGCCAGTGTCTTCACCCACTCTTAACCTTGCTCCTTCACAGCCAGTGTCTTCACCCACTCTTAACCTTGCTCCTTCACAGCCAGTGTCTTCACCCACTCTTAACCTTGCTCCTTCACAGCCAGTGTCTTCACACACTCTTAACCTTGCTCCTTCACAGCCAGTGTCTTTCCACTTCCCCAAATTTGATGAACATCTTTCCCTTTCTTCCTCAAAAGAATTTCCAGCCACAGTTTTTTCCGTAAAATTTACAAACACTTCTGCTCCGTCTTCCAACTCTCGAAATCGCAGAAAAGGAAAGGCGGTAAAATTAGATCGCCGCCAGTTTGTTATCGAAGATAAATATCCAGCTGAAAATTTAATGGAATGTGATAAGGATGTGGAAGATGAACAAATCACGACGGCAGAAGCATCAAGAAAAGTATTTTCAATGAAATCTCCAGGCGACCTTAATGTGATCTCAGTACCTACTTACAAAGCTCCTGTTGTCAATGCTCTTCAGCGAAAAGTGTTAGAAAGGGAACATCTCTCCCATATCGATCCAGTAAGTGTCTCGACAGAAACTACTAGAATAAGTAAGCCTGCTCCTCAATTGATAGTGGCCAACCCTATGAGTGTGACCAGGATGCCAGATCAGTCCAGTGCGCTTCCCAACCAGATGTCGTCTCTCTTTCTTAGATGTAACGGGTTAAACACAACGCACAATGATAATGTGATAATTTCTAAAGGATACTACCCCAGTTTTATATGTCATGGTCTGACCACAGACGGTACCACGCAAGAGAGACCTATCTATTCCCCATCTCAATCTTCCTTGCCTCTTAGACAAAACGGGACTGAAACCAAGAAAACTCCTAGTCCCAAAAATGAAGAAGAGAAGTCAAAATGGCAAGACGCTTACACTTGTAGCTACTGCGATATGGCGTTTATAGATTGTATCATGTATACCATGCACATGGGTTACCATGGTTACCAAGACCCTTTCACTTGTAACATGTGTGGCCAACAAAACAAAGATAAAGTCTCCTTTTTTTTACACATTGCTCGAGTTGCTCACCAATGAAACTTCAAACTATTGGTGTTCTGACAGAGAAACTGTTAAGTGTGGCCTTTGTACCAACGTATCTGGTATGAATATATAATATCTCTTTTAAGCCTACCTCATTTTTGTGTGATGTTTGTTTTTCGTGGAACAAAGTTTTGACCAGAAAGTATATCGTTGTGAAACCTAGCTTTTAATGTTTTTAATGTATCATCGAAGTTGAATAAATAGAAGTAAAACGTGTTGTGCGCTCTTAACATGCAGTTTTAATCCGAAAAGGTGGAACTAATAGTTGTTTTACGGAGTTGTAAATTTTTTTTATTACGTTTAAAGAGAAATTTTTTATTTCTATTTGATTTCCTAACTTTTATGTTTAGGTTACATTTAGCAGACTCGAATGTGTGTTTTACCATTTATTTATTTACTGGAATCTACTTGGACTGTGATGATCTTGTTTACTAATTTTAACTACACCTACTGTCAGTTATCAAACCCCTCTTATAGCTGTGCTGAAAGTTCAATTTGCACGTTGGCATCTTGAGAGAAAGATGCTCTCATTTCGAACCACTTGTTTCGTAAAAATTCAGATAAAATCAAATTTAGGATCCATGAAGACTGGTTCTCATACGCATTGTAGTTTAGAATAAATGAGTTGCGCGACTATATACATATATTTAATTATATAAAATTGTGACGTGTGTGAATGATCTTAGACTAGATTTAATAATTTCAATCAAAAATGAAAGCTTGAGAGTGCTGTCGCTAGTCAGTCTCCGCCTTTCTCTAATTAGAAAGTAGAGACAGAGCAAAATCAAAATCAACATAGTTATGGTGTTGCCAGCGTTCTTTGGACTTGTATAAATTTTATGTTTTGATCATAGAATGTTTGTATCGCACAACCATTCTTAAAAGTGAATGGAAAGTTTTTGTATTTTTATTGTACTTAATAGATGACAACTGTTCTAATTGTGCGTGAATTTTGTGCTGTTATTTCCTGGTGTAGTCGTTAACTGCTATCAAATAAGGGTTACAAGATCACGTTCATATAAGATGCTTCCAATTTGCTTCCTAACCTTCGGGTATGTGAAAATGTTACGATGTTTAGTTAAGAGGTCGATGGAAGTGCCATTATTACTTTTTCTTTTTTTGCCTGAAACAGGCTCACTCTTTCTTAACAATGCACTAACACATCTCTAACTTTTAGGAAGTTGTATTAACAAAATCTGAGAGAATGTAGTCATTGTTTGAAAACTAAAATGCACATGTATACTATAAAGTTTATGTGCTGCCATTTTTATCAGTATTCTTACTCCTAACTGCAATTCAAGTTGTATCAAACATTATTTCAGAAAGTGATGTAATGAAAGCTGTTTTATCTTAATAACTGAATGGGGTTTAAATTTATTATGTAGCATTTTATAGGTTATTCTTTAGTGTTTTATTTGGGCTTTATCTATTTTAATTCTTGTCATACGAGTTATATGTAAACTAGAATTTTTCCCAAAATTATTTTGAATTCAAAAGAACGTACAGTTGTGTGTTATGATAAGACACCACAAACCAACATTAACGTGTCCATTTCTCAGTTTTAGCTTATTTCATTGGATCCTACACGAAATAACGTACAGCGTTAGAATATCTAGGTGAAAGTTAATTGTTGAGTAATAAAACCAAGACAACATGACTCATTTGGACTTGTGTTTGTTTTTGAAGTTAAGCACAAAGCTACACAATGGGCTATCTGTTCTCTGTCCACCACGAGTATTGAAACACGGTTTCTAGCGTAGTAAGTCCGCAGACATGCCGCTGTGCCACTGGGGGGGCCTGGACTTGTGTAAAGCGATGGGAGTCCTTTATATGGGTTAGGGTTTAAACTATACTTGCATGTTAAAAACTTTACCAAAAATAAACTGCAACATGAAAATGATTTTGGTAGTTGAAGTGTGGGACATGTATTGCTTTACCTGACTATTGATGGTAAATTAGATGTTTTATATTTGCAATTGTTTTATCTCATTTGAAGGTTAGAAGTTCCGTTCTTGGTAAGAGTGAAATCAAAAAAGAGCGTGAAAATAAAATACGCAAACTATTTATTAAATGAATACCAGGCAGCGTTTTTAAAACAGTATAACTCAAAAACTCCTTTTAAGTACAAGGTTTGGAATATAGCTATACGTTTGTTAATTCATAATCCTTTGCATTTTTATTTTCAACCTTGTTCTGTAGTCGGGAAAGTCTTTAAGGCTTATCGATAAAAAAAAATTACACAAATTTATTTTGGTGCATTTAATAATTTATACAAAGTTTGTCATTTACCTTCAGTATTTCTTTTTTTTTTTTACTCCTGCTTAGAATAATTTCCAGTTTTCAACACCTATGGCTATTTCAACAGTTCGTCTTGGCAGAGCACAGATAAGCACCTTGTATGGCTTTGTACTTAAAAACGAGCAAACAAATTCATATGTTGGTTTTAATGTTTATGTACAATTAGCCAGTATAAGCTAAATAAAGGTATTTGAGGGCGTTCAAATTTTCGTCAGTTATAAAGGAAAAGCTCAACAAATACCCGAATTTATCATATCTTCATGAATGGTCTAACTTGAATGTGTTTTTGCAACGTAGTTTTTTTTACGGTAGCACCATATATTTCCTCCAGAATGTGTTTAATTTAGACTTTTCTTTGTTGTAACTTGATTTATATTTTAAGTGCTATATATCGGACATTTCACAAATTTGTCTGACAATTTCTGAAGACTATCTTTCCAGTATGCAATATCCTGATCTAGGAAGTGTTAGAAATTCAACGTTATTCTGTCAAAAAATAAAGCTGTTTATATGACAGTATGTTTCAATCCTTAAACGTTATGTATTTATGTAATTCGAGCTTTATCAATCACAAAATCAAAACTTGTGTGAAATATATATTTACCAGTGTTGAAGCTAAGCTTTCTCTCTAACTATTTTCTATTTCACACCTCTTCAAAGAAACTTATTTATTTCTAAAGTGATGACTTACTTGAGTTCCTACTTACGAATATTTTGTACATAAGCTCACTAGATCTCGGTTTTTCAGAATAATTATACAAGTGTATTTTTTTAATTTTGGAGTATTATTCTACATGTAATTGTTACTAGTTAATATATTAAATAACTACGCATGAAAAGTTCCAGTTACCTTTGTGTTGTTTTGTATTAGTGTTTTTAGGTAAAATATTTTTTTATTACTTTAGAATATTGATTATTCGTTTAAATTGTAAGATAAAAATGATGTGATAGATTACCGAATGTGTAATATCACAACTTGATTTTTCTCTTATGCTAATTGGAAATCATTATAACGTGAGTTTAATAATTCTACAAATTTAGATATTGTAATGTGTCCGTTAAAAGCAGAGCTAAAAAACGAAATTATTAAAAATTAAGTCAAATATTTATTGTCAGCATCACTCATCTCAAAATATCCAATTAAACTTTAATATTCCAACATTTCGCAAATAGTTATACATTTAACATATTTAAACTAATAAAGTTATTGTAAACTTTTATTATGATAATCTTTATTTTTGATCAAGTAATTCACGACAGAATATTTGTGCTTTATAGCATTTCATTTACGAAGCATTTTTATATAAGAACCGTATTTATATAATAATTGAAATAATTGTGGCACGCGTACTATATTTTGTCGGTAGAGTGCCTTTAAAGCAATATTTCAAGCTCAGGTAAAAAGAAAAGTTCCTTGGCGCATCTTGCGAAGGAATATATCATTGATGTATCAGAAGATTTACGTCTTGTCATTTGTGAATAAAACCTCAAAAGTTTATTCATCGTTGTAGTTTGTGTGTGTGTTCATTTGGAAAGATAATACAAATTCACACACTAAAGTAGACAGAAGAGTATGGACATTCTAAAGTCAATTCATTACTAAGATATAGATTTCGTATAAATAAAATGTAACTATCTTTTCAATGTCGAAATTCATAAGTAGCACCTAGGAACAAATACTGGTTCAAATAAAATCTGTATTGAACTGATTTCTGGGCACAAACGTGTCTGAGAAAAATTAAATGATGTATTATTTCCATCAATATCTTGAAAGCATAGGGAAACAAACTTTAAAATGTATATTGACTTATGGTAGTTTTAGATTTTGTCTTTTATAAAATTATTTTTTGATATAATTTATGCAGATATAAATAGATTTTAAAAAGAATGTCTATATAATAAATTCAAAGAAACAGCATCTATGAATAAGTAAAACTAATTAACATGAGGTAAAGAACTTAGAAAAAGATATAATAACACTATATTTAAACACAAAGCTATTAATGAGTGACGAATTTCAAACAAATTCTATCATCACTAACTACGTCGTAGGTGTTAGGATAATAAAGAATTTATTATGATGTGAAAAACTGGCAAAGACAGCACCACAACTATACTGCCACCTACTGCATATGTATGAAAAATTAATTTATATATACCATTCCTTTCAATTTTAAATCAAAGCTGAAAGTAGTTTACACCTAGAGTAAAATATTATTTACTTTCTAAGAGATTTAACTCGGTTAGATACTGCCATTGATCATTTTAAATTATTATTTTAAAATATATTAATAGGGGAAGAACTTGGTAATTAATACATATTTCCGTTTTATCATAAAACATTAAATTTACGTGAGAGAGGAAAAAATCTAAGTCTCGCACAGCATATAATGTAATGAATGAAAACAGGTTTCAAAGGGCAAAAAAATAAATAATATTGATTCTGTCGGTAAGGACCAATACCATCAGAGCATTTCTTTTCTTGCATTTTAAAATCTAAGAGATTCAACGATATTCAATAGTATTTAATCAGTAACACTGTTGGATACTATTGGAGAAATTATTATATTTATTAGAATAATACACTTTGATTACTTATTTTTCTTAGAATAAAAACAAAACCTTAAATATAAACAAATCATATGGCTTATAACAAGTTCTCTTTAATTCCAATGAAAACTTATTTCTGATATAAATCCTCGAAACAAACTATCCCTTTTTAAATTTCAGAAAACAGCTAAGATGGGATAGAAAAAAAATATATCATTTAAAAACAATGTTATTCATCCCATTTTTGTTGTTTCGTGAATTCTAAAATTTTGTACAGTGTGGGATACCTCCAACATTTATAAACTACCCCTTCTACTGGGAGAGGGTTATGGAAGTTTATCTACGTAGTTCCATTGAATTGTTAGTGTTCACAAGTCTTTAATTCCAAAGTAGTTGAAATATTCCTCTTATACTTGCATTTCTTTATCCACATTCCAATATGTAAACTGTTGAAAAACATGTAACATTCAACTAAATGTATATGCACGTATGTAGCTTAAAATTTACTCTCCATAGATAGACACAAAGAATATAAGAAACAAGATAATTAGAAACTGTTAATTTAAAAAGAGGAATAGGAATCGTTAAAACAGTACAGAAACGAGTTGAATCAAAATGCAAAGATTATATTTTCAAGCCTACACCTAGGGACTCTTAAAAAAAGTAACCAAACTAAACTGGAAATAGTATCTAAATTATTTTCTCAGGCTGCAAATCTCTATTTTGACTCCACTAAAATTGATGAGTACCGTAAACATGGAGTCAAAATAGATTTTTATCTGGAGAAAATAATGTAGCCAGTATTTTTTTGCATTTTGATTCAACTTGTTTCTGTACATTTTTGACGATCCCTATTCCCATTCTTATTTTAACAATTTTAAATTATCTTGTGTGTGTGTGTGTATATATATATATATGTAATCATTAAACGGTTGCTCTGCCATATAACATCGTATAATGCGCTAAGATAGCTCACACACCTAAATTAATTTAGGTTACCGTATGGTGATTTAAAAGGACTCCCAAAACCCATAGTTTTTTGTTTAACTTATCAGTCACCTGCTACAATAATACTTTTCTAAACTTCTCAATCCAGATAATTCAGTTTTGTTTTAGCATTTATAATGAGAAGAGGAAATTCACTATACACTTTAAATAAAAGTCTACAGATACAGCTTTTGAATGGATTGTCTTTGTTGTTGTTTAACTTAATTACAACGTTTCGACCATCATCAGGTAACCGTCATCTGTTATGTGAAATAGTAAAGAATCTTACAACAGTTGCTCAGAAATGAGTATTCTGTGGTATCTGGAAGATTATATAATAAGGAACTCTGTGATTCACAACATTTATGCATACCAACAAACCTGCAAAACATAGCTACAGCTACCTCCCATAATATCAATAGCCGATCTCTTATAGGACATCTACCTAAAAATAAATGTCTTTAAATACAACTATAACCATGAAATATGGCACAATAAAAGATATAATTCACCAAAATGCAAAAAAGAAAAACTATATAAAGTTGAAGAAAACCATCCGCAGCCTCAGGTTTCTAAAAAGATGCAAACGGGAAGAGGTTATCTCAAAGTTTATGAAATTAAACCATCAACTACGAGATAAAAAATAAATCCATAATTGGAAAAACAAAAAAGAAGATTCCAAATGCAACCATTAGACAAAAATACAGAGACTTTAATAATTTGAAAAAAAGAAAATTCAAGACTATGTTGCCTCCTAACCTTCAACGCCATGTCAGACGATTCACGCATGCTCTTAGGATTCATCAACCGAAACTGGATGAACCATAGAGATAAAATAGAAACTACACATTCTGACAAAAAAAAAGTTGAGTTAATCAAAAGAAGGAACCTGACAAACAGTAAACACGAAAACACACACACACAAAAAAAACAACAACAAAGGCACAAATATAGTAAATTTATCTCTAACATAAAATAACTCTAACACCAATGCAAGAAAGAATTCTAAACATAGGCCTAAATTATGCAATAACACACAAAAATGTTCCTACCTTAAACTCAAAGATCAAAGCTGGAATAAAAGTTTTAACTAGAAAATTAGCCCAGCGAACAATCAAAGAAAAACTAAGACAGCAAACAAGAACACCTCATCTATCGAAATGAAAGAAACAAATAAATATAAAAGATAAAAACACGGACAATGAAACTACAAAGACATTTCAAGACAAAAATAACAGAATGCGTTTTCCTAAAATACCAAATAACAATCAAAACCTAAACGATTTCATCCATGAAATATCGTGTAGAATTGAAGGTTATCTACTTAAAAATCATAACGTCAAATATCAGCCCTTAAATAATTGCGAAATGATTTACTAATTTGTATAGTAAAAGCCGAAAAAGTGGGTAAAACTCAATTATGGAAACAGAAGACTTATTAACTTATTTAAAAAAAACACCTAAACGATTCAACAAAATTCAAAGAACTATCCAAAAACCTTAACGAATGTTATGGAAGACAATTTAACAGCCTACTTTTAAAGTTAAAAATAACGACATCACAGAAGACATGTACAACAGCTTAAGAGTCACCAATGCACGTACCCCTTATTTGTTTGGTGTTCCGAAGATTCACAAAAACCCATTCAACATCTGCCCCAATCTTTCAACTTATGGCAGCTATAATCATGGGCTTGCACGTTTCCTAGATTTTCTGATCAAACCTTCGCATAACAACAATCAATACAAGGTTAAAGGTGTTCTAGAATTCCGAAGCATTCTCAACAATCATCACAAAATGTAGTTTTTACGTAGTCTCCATATATACAATGATATCAAAAAATTCTGACAAGTTGCATTACAACCTGAGCTTGGAAATTTTGAAAGACTTGTTCCACTTTGCAATAAATGTATGTTTCACCTGTCGAAACAAAACTTATGAACAAATAGACGGCCTGAGCATGGACAGCCCTCTGTCAACTCTTTTACCAACGAATAGTGAGATGACGGTCATATTATAACGCCATCACAGCTGAAAGGGCAAGCATGTTTGTTGGGACGGGGATTCAAACTCGCAGATTGCGAGTCGAGCACCCTAACCACCTGGCCATGCCGGGCCCTTATTGTGTCACTATATAGATCACTTGTAAGGCCTCATTTACTGTACTGTGTACAGTTTTGGGCTCCCTTCCTCAAGAAGGACACTGAATTGTTGGAGAAGGTTCAGAGAAGAGCCACTAGGATGATGGAATTGTCCTATGAGGAGACACTAAATTCTTAAAATATCTAAACTTGTTTTCTCTGAAGAGGAGAAGGGTCAGGGGGGATTTGATTAGGTTTTTAAGGTTATTGATAATATAGATCCATCAAACTATTTTGTGTTTAGCAGTGAAACAATGGGACCTAAATTCAAACTTTGGCAGCATAGGAGTCGTCTGCAGTTTAGATAGTTTTACTTTTCAAACAGGGTGGTTAGCTTTTGAAATGAGCTGCCTTCAAGAATGGTGGAAGCAGAAAATTTAACTAAGTTCAAGAAAAGATTGGATGAATACATGATGTAACGAATTTGTTATTATATATTTATTTTAATGTCAACGTTTGTTTAGATTTCATTTATATTTATAAACATGCCTAGCTTATAGCGTTAGATATTTATTGCGAAACTCTCACCTATTCTCCAAAGTTGTAAAGGATTCTCGAGTGAGAATCCACTGACGTTAGACGATTTGTAATGTTTGAAATTTATAAATATTCCTGGTCAAATATCTTAAGTTTTCCGATTGATGGGCGGTATTATAATCACAGTTATAGCTTTCGAAGTTTTAGCACACTGATTATATCGAACTACTATTAGACACTCTCTTTTGGCGCGCCACGTTAGTTGTATTTAGAGGCGTGGGAACGTTTTCTGGAAAATTCAGATTACCTAACAATGCTGAGTTATATTTAAACATTTACGTATATAGATATATTGTTGATTCCTACTGCTTATTATTCCATCAAGGATGCCCCTTCCAGCTCCCAACTATAACCACCCCTTACTACTCATTGTTACGTATTAGAATTTCGAATAGTCCGAAGCCGAGTTAACTGATAATTTAAATATATGCCGATATTTTGGTCAATTTACGATATTTGCCAACAAGATTGATACATACAATTTTCTTTTTAACACAAATACGTTTCAATATACACACAACAGTACAATTTGCATTAACAATTATTACAAATATTTACTACAAACAATGATTTATAAACAAAAGTTTCACAAACTTACAAACAATAAAAAGTTTTCTTTCTAGTCTGGAACTTCCTTGATATCTTATCGAGGGTTTACGATTAGCGAGTTAGTTACGAGTTGATGAAAATACGATTCGCTGGAAAGCTAGCTAGCTTTGCCCTTAGCCACACACGCTAGGTTTTCCACGGTTTAAGTCAGGTAATGTTTTCGTAAAAATATTATGTCCGATCCTTTTTGTTCCTTTAAAACTTTATGAATTGTCACTAGAACCTCAGCCAAATATGAAAACAAAATAACAGAAAGAAAGAAAGGGAAAACGACATAAACTCCAAGAAGGAAACAAAGTACACAAACTCAGACACATTAATAGGTGTCTTACCATATTATGGCTATGTACCCAGAAACATTTGGAAACAATCATAAAAAAAACACACACAATATAAACAGCAAAGTTATTTTTGTGCAAAAATCAAAAGGCATATAAGGAAAGTTTATTCTGAGAACTTCAATGACGGAAGCATCTACAAGTATCAATGTGATCGATGTGATAGCATTTACGTAGGCGAAACGGGACGCAACATAAGCATTACGATTACAGAACATAACAATCTCCCTTCACACATTCACGAACACAGCACAACGAATCAACATCTAGGTAACATTAACAACTTTAAAATATTATGTAATGAGAATAACATTAATAGAAGAAAAATACAAAAATGCATGAATTATTCGTGAACTAAAACCAAATTTAAATCAAACCACAGGTATCACCCAAAATGTTTTTTTTAAATTGGAACAAAATGCCCGCACAGTATTTCTTTACTATTTCACACGATAGACGACAGTTACCTGTTGTTGGCCATACAAGTGGTCAAAACGTCGTAATTAAGTTAAAAAAAATAAAAGTAAACAATACACTCAAAAGTTATATCTCTAGACATTTATTGTTTTAACATGTTTATAAGCGTTTTTACGACAATGTTTGGGCCTTAAGCGTTGTATCTATAACTACAGTTTCTCAATTGCTTTTTTAGTCAACTAAGGGAAACGATTAATGATAACTAATTTTATTTATTAGACAAGCAAGTGCTTAGCCAAAGTATTTTTATATTCTTCAAGGAACATGAATTTATAGATAAACAACATAATAAAATAACACCAAGCTGATTTCTAAAATATAACTTTTGATAGCTATAACTTACAAAGTTTGAAAACATTAGTGAATGAATAAGAATAAAATTATGTCAATTCAGATAACATAAAATTACTTGTGCTAAAAAGTAACAACATTTTAACTTCTCCACACGAGCTATAGTAATGAATGATTTTTTACAATGATGTTATGATACCACTTAATTGTTTAAAAGCTACATGTGTAACACTGTAACAAAATTTTCAGTATTTTCACATCAGAGATATCCCCTGCAATATAGTTTTTGGGGTTAATCAGCGTTGTCCATATAGTCTTAAATTAACCTATATAAGTAAAATAACGTTCATATATTCTGTAAATGATTAGCTCAGTCTGGTTTATAATATAATGATTTCAAAGCTTACTGTCTTTATTTCTAGTAATGTGATTGATATGAAATTAACATTTAAAAACATACATTTCAAAATTTAATTAAAATATAGTTATAAGTATTTAGATTCATACTTAGAAAAAATATATATAGCATTGGTATACATAAAATCGGTTTTCAAATGTTTTTAAAAAGTCGTTACTTACAGTCATACGACTTGCATTTTAGAAACCAACAAATGAAAACGATCTTTCTGAAAGGAGAATTCTAACTTCTAAACAACAAAATATCGATTCTGTAGCTAGTCTATATTTTGACCAATGTCCACTCTCAAACATTTAGTAACAAAAGCCCACTGTGAAACGTTTTGTGACCAAAATTCACTCTGATACATTTAGCGATCAACGCTCATTTAAAAAAAAAAAGTTTCTTTTTGTGAGGGAACCTCAGGTAAATTGATTGAAATAAATATTTTCTCAAAGTGTGATTGTTTTTCATTTATGGTGATGTCGAACAAAGCTCGCTGAAGGAAAGGTGGGGGCTCCCAAATTGTTTTACAAAACACTATTCTGTCGTTTTTTGACGGGCATGTCAGCCAGTCCATATTATAATAGCTGCAAGTATCTAATTAAACACTACTAACCTTGATGAAAATTCTCTGAAGTATAGGCACATTATCAAATGTTTAGAAAAGCATGGCACAAAAAATTTACCATAGAAAAATTTAACTGATGTTAGTTGTATCGTTATATTAGATTAGAAATAACACAGGCCAGCGATGGTTTTATTGTCTGGATAGTATTTGTTTGTGCGTGCACTTTGACATTATATTTTTTCTTTTCAATATTATTTATTCGCCGTTATGGCAACAAGAGGTTGTGTAAATGACCCAAACATATTCTGTTAGATTTGTTGTAAAGAAACAAAGGGAAAACATAACAGAATTCGTCAAGAAATCGTATTACGCTTGTTTTGGAATAAAACTTAGGGATCAAGACAAATCTTGGGCTCCGCACATAGTTTGCACCATTTGTATCGAAAAGTTGAGACAATGGACTAAAGGTAAGAAAATGTCTTTGCCTTTTGGAATGCCAATAGTCTGGCATGAGCCTAGAAACCACGGAGATGACTGCTATTTTTACTCATGGACCTGTACCTACTCCACTGGAAACACTTTCATCTGATCCTGAATCTAATGTCAATAGAAATTATGATAGGGATTGTTTCGACCTGAAACGTCTGGTGAACCATAACTTTTCACACAGGGTGAACTTAATGATTTGGTGAGAGATTTGGGTCTTCCAAAGGATACTTCAGAGATTTGAATACTATTTATGCAGAGTTGGTCAGATTATATATTTAATTTCGCACAAAACTACTCGAGGGTTATCTGCGCTAGCCGTCCCTAATTTAGCAGTGTAAGACTAGAGGGAAGGTAGCTAGGTATCACCACCCACCGCCAACTCTTACCAACGAGTAGTGGGATTAACAGTCATATTATAACGCCCCTACGACTGAAAGGTCGAGCATGTTTGGTGTGACGGGGCTTCGAACCCGCGACCCTCAGATTGCGAGTCGAGCGCCCTAACCACCTAGCCATGCCAGGCCCATAGTGGTTTTGACAGTCACATTATAAAAACCCCTAAGACTGAATGGTCGATCGAGCATGTTCTACAACGAGTTTCGATCCTGTGACCCACATATTGCAAGTCTAACGTCCTAACCACCAGGCTGAAAATAATTTATCCAGTTACACAGTAGTTTGTTTTTTCTATTTCGCTAAAGTTGCAGTTTTACCTAACAACTACCATTAGTTAGTTATTTTTTTGGCCTTAAATTTATCAATGTCACCAGTTTTTAGTGAATAATCATCGTAAAATCTATATCTGAACTTCATGTATGATAACATCCTGTTTTAGTGATGCAGATACTAATACGGTATTTGTTTAGTACAAAAAAAAGGAAAATTATAAAAATAGTTCAATCTGGTGTTTAAAATCATAACACCACCTCGCAGTTTTTTACTTGTATAGGACGTGAAAATACAAAAACAAATTATCAAAAAAATATGTAATGACAGGATAGTACTTGACTGTTTATTCCAAACAACACTGTCACTAATTGGACAACGTAAGGTACAAAACAGTTAGTGCATACAAATGATCAGCCATTTTGCTACTTAAGTGTAGTTGCACTAATATTCTTTTTAAATGTGCTTAAAAATAAACAAAGCAACAAAAAGAGAAACTTTTTATTTCAGTGTGTATTATATTAGTACAATCAAAAAACTACGACATTTGCAGGTTCTAGTGAGACGTCTTTAAAATGGATTAAATAAGAATGCAAATCCAACAAATAAAACCACTGATGAAATGCTCTCAAAATGCTCCATGACAATGCTAGCGCATTACTCAAGGTTCTAACTAGATTATGAGCTATTTGAAAGGTATAAAAAATCATACAAAATTATTTTTAGTACACCACACAGGGTACAGGTAGTTTATGTGCAAGCAGAGGACAAAAAAAAAAAACACCTCCAAGTTCCTACAAATGAAACGTAATTCAGATTCTGTAATGACTTTCGTACATGACAGCTTTTGGAGAAAGACAACCGGAATGAAGCATTACAAAAATATCTAATGGTAAAGCTTAAACAAAATTCAAGTTTCATTACTATTGGATACAAATTAAACTCTTAGCTGAAGTAAACTATAAAATATATCTTAGATTTTTGATTTTGCATAATGACATCATCTTGGTTTTTCATCATCAGAGTTTAGAAGATAAAATCAGCTGAACAGCTTCACTGTACAGTCTCTTAAAGCAAGGAAATTATTTTTTGTAGGTAGTGAGCAGCCACAATATCTATTGTTCAATAGAGTTAAGGTTAGTGTTCTTAGAAAGTTTTTCTGTTAGCATGGTTCAATTTAAGCTACCTATACAATGATGCATTAATTATCATAATGTCTGTCTTCTTTCTTTTCTGGATTCAGTTTGATGAGATCATCAATCCGAAGGATAGTGATGGCAGCCTCCGTTGCAAACTTGAGAGACTTGATCTTAGAAACAGCAGGTTCCAAGACTCCTGCCTTCTTGTTGTCTCTTACAGAACCCTCAAATAGGTCCAAACCCATCCTGTTGAAGGAGATACTGACATTAATATACATATATTACACAATTAATATAGCAAGAAGTTTTCTATAGATATATATTAAAAGTTCATCTAGTAGAAAGTCCAACTCTCACAAGAAAAGAGCTGTATTTAACAAACCAAGTACCACTTATAGCTGGAGACGGCTTGAATGGGTAATGAAGAACAACTACATGAGTATTTATTATTGGTTCTGCAGTGTCGTTACAATGGTATTTACACAACTGAATACCTGTACATTGTTTATTTTGTTTAGTTCTTGCAGTGCTATATAATATTTGCAAGAAAAGTAATGCTAATACAATGTTCTGCAACAGTACTTGTTCTCAGCCAGTCAGTGAACATATGTCACATGTATGATCCTCAGCGAGCTGGATATGGCATACTTGGTTACAGAAGTGTTGAAACATTCAATTTCTAATAACAATTAGTTGAACAAGTGGCTTTAACATCATATTTCATTCACAGATTTACGTTGAATATTCACAACAATATCACTTCTGTAAGTTACTGTTGTACACGCATAAAGAAAATTTTAATGCGTTACACTACATTATACAAACAGACAAAAAAAAATCTTTCTGGTTCCACTTAATCCCCAGTAAATGCAAAATGATGAAAACAAAAGAATAAATTACCACTTTAAGTGCGCATGTTCAGACTTTGTCTGTGAACTGTTGTGATAGGCTCGTAGTTTTGCCACCAGATCAGAAGCATCTTTAGCAGCATTCACTGTCAGAGTTTTAGGGATCACCAGAAGGGATTTAGCAAATTCTGCTATTGCTAATTGTTCCCGAGAGCTCTAAGATAAATGGAAAAACTTATCAGCTTTACAAGTAGACCACAAGATGTTTTCTATAGACATTTTCAACAGTGAAACAGTTCACAAATGGCAAAACTGACAAATTTCAAACAAATGGAAATTAAATGTGCTCAATAACATATTACATAAAATAATAATCAGTAAAACTTTGGTTACAAAATAATAAATCAGCTTCTAGCTAGAAAAAAGTCCTACAGAGTAAACAAAGAATAGTTCTTTAATATTAATAACTTTACTTTTATAAAACTGGCTCAACTTACTAGTGAGGTAGCAAAGTTCTCAAGAAAAATTGATAAAGCAGTCTCAACAGCTCCTCCACCAGCAACAACAGTCTTTGACTCCATCACACGTTTCACCACGCACAAGGAATCATGAATAGACCTTTCCATTTCATCTACGAAGAAGTCATTGGCCCCTCTAAGAATAATGGAGCTTGCAGTGTGGGCTTTAGGACTAAAACAAAAATTTTTACTTTTAGATGTAATATTTTTCAACTGTCTAACTATTGCAAGAGGAATTTAGAAAACTAGATTATGATTACCATAACATTTTTAGTTATTGTAAATTTTGTAAAATAATTCAGCCTTACCGTATACTACCCCAACAAGCCTTTAACATGGAAACAATATAAAAATCAGTAACCTATTCATTACACATGTAGAAAAATATTCTGTAACAAGCTAAAAATATGCAAAAAAAAGTTCAGAATTAGAATTATTATGATACTCCAGATCAAAGTTGATATATCTTTTAGTAAGTTTAAATCAAGCTCTTGCATGCCATAATCATATGGTCCGTGAATTATAAAACGCTATGTGCCTACTTTCCTACTGATCGGTCACTTCACGAAATACCTGTCAATAGTGCAGATATGAGACATTTTTTGTCACTTATATTTTGACATATTTTCAAAGCATGAAGTAATAGTCTGTCATTGTTTAAAGAACAATCACTTTATGTATGTTATTGAATATCTAACAATTTAAGATTATCTAATTAGCATAGAAATATTAACTTTATGATGCCAGCAGTGCATAAAAGTTTAGGCAACTTTAACAAAGACCAAAATTTATTCAAAATATGAACTCTAAATAAAATCAACACATACTACAAGTCCTGCTTGAGTGAGTCGGACACAAATTAAACTGAACTTTCAGCAGGTCATTAATTTAAATAACAGTAATTTAAAGTTGACCAGAAGAGATAATTGTTTGTTTTACTTCTTTATTTACTGTTCTGTGCTTTAGGAAAAATATGTTTAAGAACTTATTTCAAAATAGCAATAATCTATATACATATACAAGGTATAATAATTCAAATGTGACTGTATTTTACAAAATACTAGTCTACTAAAATACAGCAAAGGCAACTTTCTTTGTACAGACCAAAGGTCACCTTTACATTATTTGATACGGTAACACGAGTGCACATGAGCCTCGTCGTTGTAACTTCTGTATTGTTAGCTAGGCACGGGTGTAAGGTCAATATAATAAATGTATAATGTTATGGGATTTAAGCTATTTAGTCTAAACATTTATGTTTTCGTGTTATAACCTGTGTTCATTCTAGAGTGAAAGAAGCATAATTTATGTTTATTTCCTAATTTTTTATGGTGTTTGCGAGATTGGTCAAATTTACCAATCTTATACAGATATTAATTACTGAAAAGAACAGATAAAATATAAAGTTTTTCTTATGAAATATTTGCTAACTATCCGGACATTATAAAGATTTTGCATGTGAAATTTCAAAATTTTCTGATGCATAAAAGTATTTTTAATCTTAAAATTACTTTGCATGATAGATGTGAAAAAAAAAAAGGCATGAGAGAAACATTGCTTTACAAACCTTAAGACTTAATAAAAAAAATAGATA
>NW_013666460.1:180474-189019 GCF_000517525.1 Limulus polyphemus
CCTAGGGTTGAAAAGAGTTAAATGAAAAATATCTTAGCAAACTGAAAATATAAGAGGCTCTTATTTTATATTCTAGCTGTCAATATCGGTAATTTGAGTTTCTAATTTGTACGAAACTATAGACTTAACATTTTAACTTCACAAACATCTAATTTGAATGAGTGCTGCATTCAACATACCACGTGACACATAAAAATTGATGTTTCTGTTTTTTTAATATTTGCTTTTAAATTAAGAAATTGAGTAATGTATAGTACTAAAATTTTGAATGCGAGTCAACAAACAAGACGACATGGCCTGTTACATCTCGAAAGGATTATAATATTACTACAGCTAGCTATTTTATGTATATATAACGTGAGATCTTCATGCTTTTCTAACAGTGATACTGACAGGACACCTAGGTGTGACATTCTAAGTTAGAGACCAAAAAGTATTCAAAGATACAAAATGTTTTAAACAATTCAGTGATTTAATAATACTGTAACGATTACCATTTCTTAAACAATTTCAATTATTCCACAACTAAAAAAATTGATTTACCAATAAATATCTTATGCCCCTCATTATGTTAAAACTTTCCACATATAGTGTTCAGGCCACTACTTTCATGATGGGTAATCATTGGGGCTTAAATTGCATTACCTCCATACCACCAAACTAAACTTAATAAACACTTCACTTATTGTATCACCTAAAAGTCTAAAAACACACATTTTAAATAGACTGATACACTGATGTATCTAATTTAAAACACTACAAGTATTTATACTTTCAACCCCTAAAAACCACAACCTTCTTTATTTAGTAACATATCAAGCATTATACACAGATACTTGCCCTTTTATAAGAAGAAGTTCATCATCACAGATCCTTTCCTGCACAACTTCTTCAGCATCGCCTACCATTGTAGCATCAAAAGCTTCTTCTCCTTCCATGTTAGCTAGAGACTGCAGCAGTTGAGCTAGTAAAAGTAAGGTAATGAATGCACATAAATATATATACCACAAAGTTAAAATCACACAAATACATCTAACACCTCTCATAACTAGAATGTTTCTACATTTTTCTTCAGACCACTACTTTCATTTTAACAAATCACAGAGGCTCAGAATAAAATAAAAAATGAAACTGTTTGCTCATTTTACTTTTCAAATGATAGAAAATGCACTAGTTTCAAAATATCCTATGTTAAATATAAGTTATAAATTAATTAATGTGAACATCTTGGTAGTTGTCACTGAGTAAAGAACCCCACCTCCAGTGGCTTTAGCAATCCTTTTCAGATCAACCTTTTTAACCCTGCGTACTGCTATAGCCCCAGCTTCAACAAAGTACTTTAAACACAAGTCATCAATTCCTCCAGATGTCAAAATGACGTTAGCACCTGCAGCCAGAATTTTCTGAATTCTTTCCTTGGTAATATCAGACTCTCTATAACATAAAAACTACCTGTTACTTTCAATTTATTTGAACTGAAACACATTTAAGTCCAAGTGATTATGTTTTATTAAACATTTACATTTCTTCAAAAAAAAAAAGCTTTCTATATGTGGTGAGTTTTACACAGTGCCTTAATGCTGACAACTTTTATCACTAAGAAAAAAAATATTAAAATGTGCCAAATTGTTGAAGCTCTCTAATGTAAATCATTATTTAACAAGTCTGTGTGAGCATGTGTCCACTTATATCTGACAAATAACTGGACTGACTGTCACCAAACCTGGGATGTACCCATACAGACCCCAGGAAGTGACATGAGGAGGAGGGAGGCAACATTTGAATATGCCCACCTATCCTGAATAGGTACATTAGATAAGATTTCCATTTTTTTAAGACAATATACCTTATATTATTGGCTCAACACTAAGAACGTTTACCATAGAAAATGTAATAACACATGAAAAACAAAAAGACACCAATAAAACTACAATAATATTAATCAACAAAAAGTGCTTCACACCAAGAGGTTACATCCTATTTAAACATTTTTTTGCTTTCTATTTCTCCAAAGCTTAGTACACTAAAATTATCTTCACTCCTAATTTAATACAGAAAATGCCAAATCTCCTGCAAATTGTTTTATGCCAATATTAAAAAAAAAGAAAAAATTCAGTTTAACCCCTTAAAAACCTATTATTGTTAAGCACAGCTACTGGCATTACTTAATTTGATGGTTTAAATGATTTGTGGAGGAGATACATCCAATATTTTGTTGCAAAAATATATTCTATTCCATTAAAAACTGTTTATTTAAAGCACTAGCTTACATGAAATTGTTATTACTTTAACAACACTCAATTTAGGCAGAAACTGGTGTATCTAGGCCACAAATGCCTGTCTACAATACCCCACTGCTGAGGCCAAAATAATAAAATTCAGTTTGTTTGCCTCCTGCTCATCTGGACAGAAAAATTTGTTTAAATAATTTATTTGTGTAAAAATTAAGTTTCTATAGTTGTTTTAACTTATTACTGATCGACATCACCGAAATGTTTACTGTCTAATCATTATACTTCAATCAACAATAGAACTAAAATCAAACTAAAAAGGGGGCTTAAAGTTAGAATAATTAAAGAAAGAAATGATTGCAATAAAAGATCAAAACTATTGAATAAGATTCATGTAACATGATACCGTTTACATGAAACATAAACTAGTTAGGTTTTAGTTATAACAAAGCCACAACATATTTGAAGGATGTGTAATCCTTTTCTAAAAGATTAAAATAATACACCTTTAAAAAAAAAAAGGGTGGGGAATGCTGCAGATAGTTGGTAAACTCATGTTTGTTGGGAACTTCCTTTATTTCTCCACAAATGTTGCATCTAGAAGTATCATCTAATTGGAAACTCAACTATAAAGTGAAAGAAATCTGGCAGTGGTTAATGCTTTCACATCAGTGCTGAATTTGTCCGCTCAATGCACCATTCAGTAAAGAATCATTTCTGGGATTTGAAAAATTACAAAAGGAATGTTTGTTTGAAGAGCTACTTTTATTGTTATATTCTGTTTTTATAAGTTTCCTTGGCACGTGTGCCATACAAAAATATGTATGGGTACACTATAAAATACCTGTTACATTAACATACTGCCTTTAATCAGAAGTTTGATGAATACACAGAAATGTTTATTTACAAAAACACCACTACAGTATCATTGGAACATTCTGTACTAAAGGACAATACATACATGTACACCAGAAAACGGTATGTACTAGTAAATAAATGATTTCTGTTACCAAATAATGCTGTAATGTTTTCATCATTAATGGTAGGAACTGCTTGCAGTGTGAAAAATGTGATAACACATGAAGTCATTAATTAACGTATATTTGTCTAACATTTACACAAAAGGCTATGACATTTCTAAATTAAAACATTTCAGGTAGACGACCTTTATCAGATTAGCCTACTTTACGCTATAAAGCTATATAGAGAAATGATTGTTAGAAGAAAACAATAAGATGATTCTACAGAGGTGCTACATTAGTCATATATTGTTTGGACTGTCTCTTTAAATACACATAAATTAGCTAAGAAATTTAAAAACTGGGAAAAAGTTAAAAAAGAAACATTGAGGTATGTTGTGAAAATAATAATGCCCAGGTACAGGAAGGTCAATAGTAAAATATAAATAAATCCAATCTATGACTATAACTTATAATTAAAACATATGTCACTTAAACTAGGTATATAAAATTGTTATAAAATTTGTATTAATTGACAAACCTTTTCCTTACAGCTTCCAACTTATTTGGGTCAGTGATCAAAACCTGAACCCCAAGGTGCAACTTTGTCTTCTGTAAACTGAAGTCTAGACATGCTACCTTAGCCCCAGTGATCTTTTTAGGCATGGCTAAAAGGAATTAATGAAAATATTAAATTGAAACAAAGACTTTGTTGATAAAATCATATATTCCATGACTGTAAATTCCCACTATTTATAATTTACACCTATGTAGAAAAGTTAACTATGAGAAAAGGAAAATACCAGTTAGATCACACTTATCTAAACTCTGTGATAAAATTGAGAAAAACAACAACAAAAGATACAAAAAATAAATCAATACTATTGCTCTAAATCTTCTTAATGTCAAAAGTCATCTATCACTTTGTACAATACAATAAATTATAAACATTAACCAACTACAGATGTCTACTGTTCATACTACAACTAAAAATCTTGGAAACAAAATAAATCAGTAATCTAAACAAAGCTCAACCTTACATTAACTGCAAAGATATTTACAAGTGTTTGTCAGTTTGTTTTTTAATCATTTTAAGGTTTAATGGAAGTTTCCATACTGTTGATTATTAATTTCTAAACTTAGAATTAACCTTTACATTTCTCTGGTCTTTTACCTGCTAAAGTAGCCTTTAATATTACATAAACATTTCCTATTCTGTTTAATGAGATTTTAATATCAAATTATTTTTTTTTTACCATGCTGCTCAAAGGCTATATGTAACCTGATAAATTAAGAAACTAAATAACACAAGCACTTTCATCAAGTAGATATTCCTCCTCCCAATGTAATAAACCTATAATAAATACAGAACTGAAGCTTATTCAAACATTCCACAGAAACAAGCTAAATAACTTTATTCAAATCTTGGAATGTAAAATAAGAACTCAGGTTAAATTATTTTCAAAATGTAAAACATAACACTATAGTAACTAGTAGTGAAGTCATGTATGAGACATTAATAAGGGAACTACCTTGGGAAGCTGCAGTACAATTCAGAGCATAGCCATGCACTAACACACTTTCTCTTGTACTCCGCCCATGGGCCTTCAAAACATTAACAGCCCTGATGGGATATTTGAAGCCACCTTTACCATCTGATGTTCTGATGGCCATTGCTGCATCAACTACCATGTTAGCAAAGAAATCTGAATCGCTAACTCACTGTTAAGGATAACTTTTGAAGATTATGTGAAAATACAGATAGTTAAAATTACTATACATGAAAGAGAAATCCATTAAGTACCTACCAAATGACTTTCACCATTTACATTCCTTTGTATTTTTAGATTTTCTCACAAAGACTTTCAGTGAATGAAATATGTAAACACTACACTGCCTATACGAGGAACAAATAATAATGAGAGTAAATTAAATCTATTTCACAATCTTCAATGTTTGTGTTTTAGAATTTTCATAACTACACCATTTAAAAATAAACTGCTTGTGTCATATTCTTCTGTCTGCTGAAATAAATTGAACACATTATGATTATGTTAGGTCTCTTGAAATTTTGCTTAAGTACTTAAAAGATATGTTTATCTACTAAGGCACTCCACATGTTTGGTTAATTTACAACCCCAGGTATTTAATATTAAATTAAACTATGATCCATTATATATTTTAGCAAGTTTGTACTACAGAGACAACATTAAAGATGATAATGAAAAAAATATTTTTGATTTGGTGACTACCATTTAAAACTCAACTCATCTGCCAGTTATGCCTAGTGCTACAAATTTATCTGAGTCCACATTTTGGTTAATAAAACAAATTATTACAAGAGTAAATTAAAACAATTTTAAGTCCATGTTCCTAAAATTAATACAGTGTGTAACAATGCAGCACTATTGAGGTTTGGAAACAGATTATCATAAATTTCCTACTATTTAATTTAGAAATGTTTTATGATTTATCTAAATTTATTTTGTGAAAACAATGTCTTTAAAATTTTCCATCACTAAAACTAGATTTTGAATCAGCAGTTAATTTAATTGTTTCTCATATATCAGTTCTTTAGTACCGATGGAGTTGAAAATTTTTTTCAAAAGACTAACCTGTGTACATTATATTAAAATTATTTTGAATAGGCACACTATCAAGTCATGTAACAATCATAGCAGATATTAAATTATAGTGAAATAGCATGCATTAGAACTACCATATTGGCCAAATTATAGGGCAATCTCAAATATATTGCAACCCCCATTATCAGAAACCATGGGAAAGAAAAAAATTGCCATAACGCCCTTTTTTAGGTCCATGAAACGCCTTGATTGTGGAACGTGCATTAAGGAGTTCAGTCTTTTGTTTCTGCCAGTGTCTCATTATTTTCAGTTACACCAAATTTTCTAGCAGCGGTACAATTGTTCATCTTTTCTGCCTCATGCACTACCATAATTTTCAGATTTGCATCATAACACAGTCATAATCCTTGGTTAATTTGACAATTTCTTGTTCCGTCTTTCAATGTGGTCACTCATTTTTACACAATAGTCTATCACTAAAATGAAACTCGCAGATAACAATCATTATAAAATTTAAAACAAGCATAGTCAAAGCAATAATGCACAGGCAAAATCAATACTATAACTGAACACCCTCCAGGTGGATTAGTTGCAAGAATTAGCGATGACCTTGAGCAAACATCTGGCACGCATGTGCAGATGGATGTTATCTGGACATTCAGGAATGCAACAGGCTAGATTAGGGGGAAGGGAACTATGGTTGGCCACGAATATAACGTGACTATGAATTTTACAGTCTAATTATTTATAATAAAACATTGCCTTATAATCAGGCCAATACAGTGCATTTTGACATTTTGCAGTTAGTGATGTCACCAAAAACTGATAAGTTTGGGAAGGGTATGTAACAGCACTTTAAGGCAAAATAGTTTTACACTCGGATCATAAAGATATGTTCAGAACTGGGATTTAGAATTTAAGAAGAGAAAATCCCTTGTAATTAATGAAATTCAAAAACAATGGAATATGAATCAATTTGGGGTATCAAGTATCATCCAGAGAGTGACCTATAACAAGTCGTACTACAACTGTAACAAAGTAATATGTGGTATCTTGTAATGGGAGAGAATCCATGAAACAGAAAAGAGTGGCAAAAACATACAAGAAGGATCTTCATCTGGAAAAGCAATGTAAGTCACAAGTACACAAGTTGTTTCTACAACTGGTGAATGAAATGAATATTTATGCTATTCTCTAACAAATTACTCAAGTCACCTGTTGTAGCATTCAAATTCCTGTGGGATCAAACTGCTGAAATGAGTGTTAGGAAACTGTTGTCCTTGCACACTAGTCAGATTATGGAAAGCATACAAGAAGTGGTGTGCTTAGAACACAACATTCTTATGATGGAGCTTTCTACTATGAAAATTATGCTGCAAGGCCATTGTCAAGATGCACAGCTGCCAGATAGAGCATGACCAGACGTGCAAACGTGTGTTGTAACATTGTGACAAGAATATGTTAATATAACGTTCAAGTTCTGTATACCATTGATCAAATGAAATTAGCAGCTCTTTTCTATGTAAAAAATTAACAGGCAATTTCCCAAGTACAGTTTTAAATCAAACAAACTCTTAACACATACGTATATTTTTTTACCCTTTCCACTGAGAAATTACAGGGTCAACAATATATTGAATATCTGAACACTATCGAGCATATTCACTGAACTAAAAAATTAGTGCAAGTAATTGACTCAAAAAGTAGGCTCAACCTTCCATAAATGCAAGATTATGTAAAATATAGTGCTTCACAAATTTACACAAATGTTAGATTTTTTTGTAACTTAATTTTAGGCAATATTTTGCATAAAATTCCACAAGTTTCAATAGAACATTTGACACTAAACACTTTGAGTTTTATCATACTCAACTTTTCAAACTTAATTTAAATAAATAATTGCAAATTAATTTTTTTATTTAGAATGTTGACTTGTTTAAATCATATATCAGCACATAGGAAATAATAAGTGCTTATTTCAGAACTTTAAAGGATATATTTACATAGCATTCTTGAAGGTAGTCCTCAAACTCTTACTATACAGTGTCAATCAATGTGACCAACTTTGTAACTACAAAGTAATTAGTTTCTATACCATAACTTTTAATACCCTTTGTGTATCTTCACAAAATTTGGCAAGCTTTCAATAAACATTACAAGTCTTCTTTTTACATAGAAATTCTGATTTTTTAATTAAGTATTTTTACTAAAGATTTTTCCATGAATATAGAGCCAGTAGTTTTCATCTTATGGTTAAAAATACTGAAAATTTTCAAATTACATTTCTGTGACATCTGAAACCTCCTCTTCAGTAACACTTTATATTTTATCTGTTATTTCTTCTACCCTAACTGTAAACAAAATTCGTCAATCTGATCGACCTTGTAATCACCACAAAAATACAAAATAAATCTAAGTTACCCCCTTTTTTTTCTTTCTAGAATGACTGCAGATTGTAACAGAAAACTACAATTCTTTATCCTAAATAGCTTAAGGGTTTTAACAGTCTACATCTGTTCTATACATAATTTTGTTTTATTGTCCTTTAAAACTTGTGTGGCAGGATTATTAGTTACATGGTTCAAATCACTCAGTGAACACGTATTAGCTCACTTTATGGTATTGAATGACTAAATAGACAAGATGCTAATGAGTGTACCTTATGAAGAATTTTTATAACGATTATTTTTCATTATCATACCTAATCTAACCTAGCAGTTTCCAACTTTTGCATTTTAGTTACTTTTATAATAATAATAATAATAATAAT
>NW_013666460.1:189273-193189 GCF_000517525.1 Limulus polyphemus
CACACACACACACACACACACAAGTAAGAAATAGGGTACTTGCATCTCCTCGTTTTTTTTCTGTCATTTGCTAATGAAATTTAAGCCTATTATATTTCTAATGATGGTACTAGTACATTAAACTTTTTTTTTTTACTTAAACAGAATAATAACATGCACAAAAAAACAAAACAATGCCATACAACTGTTGTAATTAACTGGCTGTCTAACTAATGCAAGAAGGGATTAAATTAATTACCTTAGCTGCTCGATCTGAACACCACAGATTAATTTGACAGATTAAAACTTTGTCTTTCTACTGGTTATAAATGATGCAGTATAAAATGTCAGAGAGAATTATGGCAACTTGTAAAAGATGTGGCATACGAGTGTGGCAAGTGGGTCTGATTTTCTGGTTTATGACTCCATACACAAATTTCTCCATTAGTAATTTCTATATAATACAGTAATCTATGTTACATTCCATACTCCAAAGAGGGGTGGTAAATAAATTAGAGAAGGAAGAAGACCTAGAGAACAAATTTTCATATCAGGGGAAAATTAAGGATATTTTAATATATTTCATAATAAAATTAAGAACTTAAAACTCCTATAATATTAAAAGTTGATTCAATTTTGAATGTAACTCTAAAAGGTTATAATGTGTACTTTGACCTATCCATTGCAAGAGGGTTAACATCCACGAGTCTAAGATTACAATAGACCCTGATTTTATATTAGTAAGTTTCACTAGATGAAAAGAAACTTTCTTGCAATTCCTTTCCCATACACACCAAAAAGAAAATATTTCAAGTTTTCATAAGTTAGCCACAGTTTAAAACATCTTTCCTGAAATCAGATCACATTTACATATACTTTGCAGTGGTGCTTCTTTTCTTAAGATGATGTTATACAGAAATATTCTTACCAAATTTATGACTTGAGGTAATGCTACTAGATCTGTGTTATGTAAAGTTTACTCCTCTGAAGTGTTGATTTATTATTTCTTCAAAATATTTCAAGGATTTAGAGTAATCTTACATTGATACAAGTATCTATTCATACTTTATATTAAACATAAACAACAAAAGACCATAAAAATATGAAAAAGATACGATCCAATAAGTTTTGATGACAACGATGTCTTGGCAGCATTCACAATACAGTCTCGACCTAATTCATCCACATTTATGGTCAGGTTTTCTTGTATGTACTTACAAGCTTCTCTGAAAGGGAGAAACTTTTTTTTTAAAGCAGCACAATCAAAGGTTCAGACAAATTAACTATAAGAAATCCTCTCTCAGAGTCTGCCTTGAGTTTCTTCAAAGGTATATCTCTGAAATATGTTTCATCATTGAGAGGAAACTAAAGCATACAATTACGTACACAATAGATATGAATTTTATACTTTAGCACTTTTTTTTTCTACTTAAAAATTTGTCATTTTAATACAAGTATTTTGATATAACTAACTACACATTACCTTTACAATTGTTTTATATTACCACAAAATTCTTAAAACTAATTTAAAAACTGTTTAAAAGTTTCCTGATTGTAGGGATGTCATTGATATCTTCTGTGGATACACTTAACCAAACTGCATGAAAATTAATACAACTTGATCCATTATTTCTACAATTTTTTAGGTTGTGAAATTTCCAAGGTTTTGTTGTATGACACTGTTATTAAAAAACATTAACACCATTTGTAATTTTTTTTCACTGTACAATCATACTCATGCAATATTCTTTATCATTAAAATCCCTGATTTGAGTAAGAAAATCCTTTCATATCTTCAAGTTTTTATTTTAAGATACCTTTTTTAAATACTACCTAAGTATTGAACCTGCTTACTCATACAACTTAAGTAAATGTCATCAAAACTCATGAATAATAAAATTTAAAAGCATTACTAATATATCTTGAAAATGAGCTACTTTTTTTATTGAAGATAAGAACCTATTTTTAACTGAGGACATTCTTATAAAACCAAGATTGTAATTAAAAAGCAGTTCATTCATGAAATTATATAAGCCACAATGTGTCAGTTTCATTGAATAATAGTGTCTTCAAGCAACAATTTCTCAAAGTGGAATTTTGACACAGAAACTAGAATATAAATTAAAACTGATAGTACTAGGTGGTAAAAAAAAGAAACAGTTGATATGACACAAGTTTTGCCAATTTATATTTATATTAAAGTCAACTTTCCTTAACCAGAAGTTAAAAAGAAATTTAAATTTGTTACTTTTTCCCAGTTTTAAACTTATGAGAAATGTGAGTTAGGACCTGTAAGATCTCTGTCATACACCATAAGCCTTTGTGATTTTAAATTAAATATGCAAATAAAATATAGAAAAGAAACAAAAATACTGATGCTATGCAACTTTTCTTAACAAGTATGAAAATATGAGCAGTTTCACCTAACAGCATTATAAAATACTAAAACTAGTATTGATACAAAGCAGTTCCAAGATGTACTTTTTCATCAATAAAGACAGCATCAAAAAGAAACCTCTAGCATTTTTGAAATATGTTTATCTCGTAAAACAAATTTATAATCATGTTTTACTATGATTGTTACATTTAGTTCTGATTATTGTTTTACAAGAAAAACAATTCAACAAAGCCATTAATTTTATGTCTTGTGAATGAGACCATTTTGATCTTGTATTAGCCCCTTGTAAATAAACTTTAACAAATAACTAGAATGGTGAGCCAAGAATCTTTATTGTGCTTAGCAACTAAACTCTGCCTACCTAATTAATCCTGTCACTAACTCTATGGAGTAGAGATATTCCAACTTTAACTTAAAAACATCAACAGTAGTCATACGATAAATTTAACAATGAACTTACATAGTACATACTAAATCAAATCCAACCTGTTTAAAGTCATAGTAACATCTTCCAAACAATAAAAAATATTTATTTACAGTAACTGCACTTACTTGCAGGCCAATCTGTATCCACTAATGATAGATGTTGGGTGGATCTTACATTTAACCAATTCATCAGCATTTTTTAGAAGTTCAGCTGCAACTATTACCTAAAGTAAAATAAACTGTTAATTAATGAATAAAAGAAAATCATAGATTAAAATATAAAATAAACAAACACTATAAGTATAATCTTGTATGAGTGTTTCATCTCAAACCAACAATATCTAAACTTTTCAAACCCTTAAAATAATATGTTCAACATTAATAGTGACTAAGAAACATGTTTCACAGGCATTGGCATTTTCAGGATCTGACAATCTCAGGTCATTTGATACTGCACTCAACTTGATAAACCATTTTGTATTAGTATAATAATTTTAAAACTATTTAACAGCAACATTATGCAGCATAATAACTCTTCTTCAAGTATCTGCTTCAAAGTCAAACTTAGATAACAGTTGTACCAACATAAATATGAAAAAATAATTAATTTTAACAGAAAGTAGGGATTGTTGGTTATTCATAGAATTGCTATAAGTACCCAAAACAAAATAAATGCTGCAATAAAAAGTACACAAACAAAATGATACTAGTTCGATAGATTTTAAAAGTAGGGATTAAAAATCATTTTAAAATCTATCCAATTAGTATCACTTTACTTGTTTGTGTACTTTTTATTTTTATTGGAGCATGAATTTTGTTTTGGATACTTCTTATAGCAATTCCAGGAATAACCAACAATACCTACTTTGTTAAAAGTTTACCCCCCCCCCCTATTTATTTGTTCAGTTTCTGTATGTCCATGGAATAGACACAACATCTATAAACTTTCATTATAGCCATATCCCCGATAGCTATAATATTTACAAGAATTAAAACCACAATCACAAATTTATAAAATTTAATCCTTACTTTGGCCTGCAATTAAGTGTATAAAGTTGCCGGGAGGGTTTAAATTTTATAAATGTGTGATTGTGGTTTTAATTCTTGTAAATA
>NW_013666460.1:193244-206569 GCF_000517525.1 Limulus polyphemus
TACAAGAATTAAAACCACAATCACAAATTTATAAAATTTAATCCTTACTTTGGCCTGCAATTAAGTGTATAAAGTTGCCGGGAGGGTTTAAATTTTATAAATGTGTGATTGTGGTTTTAATTCTTGTATCATTACTTTTAGTAGCAATATACCTACTTCATTTTAAAATTCATATTTATTTAATATTCTTGTTTGTTTACTTTTTTTATGTTATACATGTATGTATCTATTCATCAATATGTAGCTCCATCCACTGGATTGAAAATACATTTAATTTCGTGCATGATAAGTTTACCATTTATATTGTACGTGTGTGTGTATATATATATACAAATATCAGTATGAGCCATCTAGGCACTAGCCATGCTGACCTGATAAGGTAGGTAGGTAGTAGACGAAAAAGGTGCTGTTTTAGAAATTTTTGAATTGTTATACCAAAATTAAGCAAATTTTTCACACATTAATAGTATACATGCGCATAATATATTGTAACCAATACTTTGAACGGTAAGATTCTTGATTAGGAATTTGATAGGGTAGTTTTTTTTTGGTGCAGGAATTATTTGGAATCCTTGTCAATCCTTACTATTAAGTACTACTGTACTTAAAATAAAGTTTCTTTGGAAATTAGCAAATCTTTTTGCACCAGAAAAAATACTCAGCATTAACCATATTATAAATTACTTCCCTACAAAACTGTTATTGAGTATTTGTATAGCATTCAACACTTTTAAAACTTCATAGTTTTGTTTATGCATAAATTGGTTTTTCAGATTTGATACCTGATCATTTTTATACTAATAGAAAAATGTTAATAGCAATAGGAAGTTAAAATTTATGTAATTCTACGACCATAAGTGAAAGTAAAGAAGATAAGAGTAATATGTCAACTACACTATATCTGCTATATTCAATGCAGACCGAACCTTTTGCTCAATACCAGAGTTTCTAGCAGGTATATGATACATAGTAGTAGCTGGGATGCTATTCATATTATCAAACTGTATGAACAACAACTGTTATGGTGAGAACCACATTAAGTTGATGAAGTATAATTGTTATCAATTTTATTTCAGTCATTTAAAAATAAGAATTAGAATACGGAGTAATAATAACACATTATTTTTAACACCAACTATTTCTTACTTAACTTTAATCCTGTATTTGTATAACCTACCATTGTAGCAGAACCACCTAATAGTCTATTTCTCTCTTATGTACTATTGTTCTTTACTCTTAATAGTCAATATAGTCAAATGATCTGCATCTCTAAGTTAATAGATTTAATAACTAAAAAAGCACCCAGTTGATTTTTAAGCTATTTAAATTCAATACATCATTTTTATTTCTATGTTTATGATAACATTTTATATTATACACAAAATCTGCCTTACAAAATTTCAGAGTTCATGTTAAAAGTTATCCAAATTTAACATGTCAGTCTGGATACCCTTGAATTCACTTTTCAATCTCCTTTAGCCCTTCATTACAGCTGTCATACATTATCCTGACTGTTACTTTTTCTTTTTATGTTCACTAATCTATACCAGTCATTAAGGTAGAAAGTAAACACACAGATGCAAGTTTAGTAACAGTTCAGCATGAAAAAAAAAACTTTTCATATACACAGTTTAGTTTGTTAATTTTAAAAAAATTACACCAGTCAGATTAAAATTTTGACATGTCATGTTACAAAAGTACAACAAAAGACATGTGATGTAACACTAAGATAATGATTACTTATACGTTTCTTTACCTAAAATTTCTTTAAAATCTTGCCCACCAAAAAATGGCATGTATACAAATAATTACTATAAAATTACAACAAAAATGCAGCTTAAAACTACCAATATATTTATAACTTACCAAAATGTTAACACTTAAAAGTTTACATTAAGAGCAATCAGATAAGGACTTCATGATATTTTTTTTTAAAAATTCCAAGCTTAATTATTTAGTAATAAGTGAGTGTACATGTTAGGATCCATATGGTAGTGGTTATTTAAACATCCATTACTATAAATCGGACCTAACATGAAAAGATTAATTTATCCCATGCGTATACCCAGTATGACTAAGATTTGTCACCTCGGAAAGTCATGGGACAAACAAAATATCAACATAAATTTTGTTTACTTCTTCATTTCAGACAAATATCTGATGAGTATACTAGCAGATGTGAAGAAAGAATTTCAGTGCCATATATTTTATCCCAGACACACAAGTCTACTTAAAATTCTTCGCAAAATATTAGAAGTAAAAAAAATGTAATATCATACAACACAGTAACAGAACCTAAAAGATTTTACATTCATCTTTAATGGATGGTTAAGTCTGGTTCTCCAAGCTCCCAGAATGTTGAAGCAATAAATAATAGACCTCTTTAACTTACTAAATATATCTTACAAAATACGGCAAGCTTTAATAAGCATTACAAGTCTGTTTTAAAAAATCAAATCAAATCATAATGTTTAATAAAGTACTTATACTAACTATTTATCTGTCAAACGTATCCCTCCCCCACTCACCACATTATTTCCTCATTGTTTCACTACATACCAAAAGTAAAACCAAATTATGAAAATTACACAAAATTCTAGCAATTTAAATTATGCAAGGTGAATTTGAATCTAATTATGTACATAATGTCCACCCCTTCTACTTTCCTTTATGCTCTCCTATTTGTGTTCACTTAACTAAACACAATGTACTATACATCTACTACATTTGATTTTTTTGGAAAAATATTTCAAAGTAACCCAGCAACAAGAATTTTCTTTGTACTGAAGTAACTACATATGAATGAAATAGTGTTATATACAAAATAAGGTAAAATTATTTTCAGTAACCAGTTATCAGTTTTCCTACAAGCATAATGCTAATTCTGTTGCTACAAGTACAAAGCTACCATTCTTGGTGCAACTTTACAGACTACCAAATACATCTCATTTATTTACTATGTATGAAGAAGGATGTTGTGCTGACCTAAAGAAGTTAGATGCAAGGATAAGTAACTAGAATATGTAATGATACAATTATGCTATCATGCCTAATTTAAGATATCAGTTACAAGTGAATTTAGTGAATGGTGTAATGAGTGCTCAATCTAAATAGTTTTGCACTGATCTCACAAGTGATCTGCACGAAGATCACAAATGTAAATTTTTCTTGTTTGTAATATATGTTAAATACTTACTACAGACGTTGTTCCATCTCCAACTTCCTCATCTTGCAGCTGAGCAAGTTCTACAAGAACTTTAGCAGCAGGATGTTCTACTTCAAGTAGTTTCAAAATTGTTGCTCCATCATTTGTTATTGTAACATCCTATAGAAATGGAAAAATTAAAACTATTAACAGCTAATAATCAAAGATTGTGTAAAATAATTGTGTGTCTGTATATCCAGTAAATCAAATTATGAATGTTTCACAACTCCTCAATCAACACACATTAGTAGTTTTATTCCTGTTTATCCAATACTAACATACACTACTTTACCTACAGAAATAGCCTATAAATGTTAACTGAATATTTAAGTCGAAACTAAACAGAAGCCCCTTGTGAGACCAAAGATTATATTTTCTAATGCATTCAAAACATATTTTCATTGATAAACAAGATTATCTTTCCTCAATCCTACTATAATTATGTCTAATTTTTAACTTTATCAGTAGTATTTTTAGATGTGATGTCACATCTCACATTGACAATAATCAATCCATAGACCAATGTCCTGAAGCATCCTGCTGATTGACCCATGCCTCCCAACTTTAGAGGAGAGCATAAGGGAAGAGAAACAAGTCCAGATAAGGGGGAGGAAGTGGTAAACCTGATGCCGTGGGGGATATAATAAACCACAAATATATATAGTCAAAGAGGGAAGGAAGAAAGTTAAGGAGGAGAATCCAAAGGAACCATACCATGGTTCATGTAGCATCTCCTGAAAAGATCGCAAGTATGTCAGACCCAAAGGGGAGAAATGCTTCCATTGAAATCCACATCCTCTAATGTGTTAGAACCTCACTAACGGTAAGAGGTTAACTGTAATGGTGTGGATAACAGAAAGCTCCAATGAATGCATTCAAGGAGAAGAATGGGTGGTCCCTATGTAAGTGGGTGTGTAAAAAGACACTCCCCATATAGATGAGATTGTTAGTTAGGTAACAGGAAAAACTTATCCAACTGGAAAATCTAACCACTTGAGCTGCTTGTGTAAGAAGCAGATGTTATGACCATCCCATATGGTAGGAGCTAATTGAAGGCAGACGTCCAAGCAGTGGTGTTAGCGAAAAACCCCAAAATGCAAAACCACACCTGACAAAAGATATACAGAACCAAAACCAAAGGGCAAGGCACGAAACTGGTACCTAATTACGTGGTGAAAAAAACACCCAAGATAGCGTACCGAGAAATGAAAAATAAGAACATGTACTGTGGACATTCTCAGTCCTGCAGAAATTGCCCATCCAATTGTGATGAAAAACTATATATTAAAACAGAGAAGAACCAAGAAGTGATTGAGGCAGGGCCCCTCGATCCAGAACTCCAATCAGCACTGAGCATACATGAAGAATGAAGAAACCCATAGGTACGACAGGTAAAGGACAGGAAAGTTCCCAAACATGGAATATGAATAAAGGTGGCATTGTCACACAATGAAACAAATGATCAACAAAAATATAGAATATAGCATTGCAAAAACCTCATGTGATGCTAAATGGACAGAGTAACTCTAAAAAATGGACCAGTGGAGAGAAAGAGCTGACAGTGAGTCCCTGTTAGAATTGGATAGTAAACAAATGGCACAGGACAGTGTCCCAACCCAGAAGAACCCACGTGTGGAGGGAAAGAACTGTAGATGGCAAATATTCCAAAATAAAGGAGGTGGAGGAACTGTCCCAAGAAAATCCCTTAGATATAGGTGGAATGCTCAAGAAAGGAGGTGGAAGAAGATATTTCCTGTAGGAGAGTCGCTAAGGTAAGACAAAGCTAGAAAACTAGGTGGGGGATAAAATGGATAGGATGAACAGAGGCTGCCCACATACAGGCAACAGATTCTAAGTACATAGAATCAAGAAGAATCAGGTGGAGGAAAACTGACAAAATCTAGGTTGTCCTAAGTGAAGTCAGCAGTTTTTGGAGGAAGACGAGCAACATCAGGAGATGGTAGGGCAGCCCCTGGCCACAGGGGATCAATAAAAACAAACAATTATTAGTATAAATTATGAAATACAAAAATGAAATAGTCAATATAATGTAAACTTAAGTAAGTGTGCAGTGAAATAAACATATATGTTAGATGTTATGTGTTGAAGAAAACAAGATACTTAACCTAATCATCGATTTACCCATAAGATGATTTACAGGTAAACCTAAAATAACAGACACTTGTGAAGGTTAATCGAACTGTACAGGACAAGTATATCACTAAGCTCTAAGTTAAAAAACTCTAACCTAAAAATAGGTATGTACAATATCGGGAGAAGTTTATGTGGTTACAATGTTTCATCAGGTTAACATGGCATCATCAGATACAACAACTACAAGGAATGAGTTCCTGATGTAGATAAAACAATAAATTAACAGATTGATATTTGATTGGTTGAGTTTAACAAGACTGCAAAACAAAAAAAAAAAAAAAAGCAAATGGTCAAACAATGTTATTTTTCTATACATGAGAAACCTTAATCATAAAACCAGCTGGAAATCAGCCAAATTAATACATAAAGCTGGAAATTACATCAAAAGAAATATTGTGGAAAGTTCATTTATCCTAAATTTGCCAAACTTCAAATACCACTGAAGGTTAATTAAGCTGAACTCTTTTGTTATAAAATAAACAGTGTATGGGTTTCTCTAAGCTATCAATTGTTGGACAGAGGACGTGTGAAAGTGTCAAACTTTGTACACAAACAAATTTAATGTTTAATTTCAAAATAGTGCTTCAAAACATTACTTTAGGTTTTACTGTTATTATGTATTACCTACTATCAGAATGTTAATATTCTTATAACTGTTAAGAAAATCTACAATAAAACAAATATTCTACTTCCTGACAAGTGTGTTTAAAATATAATATCAATAACTGCTAGACATTTTCAATAGGTTAATATAGTTTGATTGTACTATGTTATAAATTCACATTAAAAAAAGATAAAATGTGTATACAACAAGTTAACCTTAGAAGTTTTAAACTGTGAATCCAGCGGCAGTGTATGTTAACATTACACTAAATCAGAACTTGGAAAGTCCCAAGGCACAGGTTGCCATGGCAGCTTGTCAGATTTTTAAATATTAGTCAGCTGAGATTCTTCTACAGTAGGTGTCTGTGACTTGGTGATAAGTTTGAGCAATAAATGAACAGCACACAATCACTTGTTTTAAAACAATATATATATATTTTTTTTTTCAAAACAAGTCAAACTTATGTAAAAAGCTTCTTTACTCTATAGAAAATCACAGCTTTATTTAAAAGTAAATAATTTTCCTTTCTTGTCAAAAGTCCACACAGGCTGATTCAATTATTCTAAAATTCAATTGACAAGACAAATTACTTTTCTTTACTCTTATCACAATGGTATCAGTGAATGACTCGCTTATGTTACCCTGTGGTTTACCACAGTTGTATCCCGAACTTTAAATAATTGTCTCCATTTCAAAGTCCACACAGGTAGGTTCAATTACTTTAGAACACCCTTTGACAAGAAAAATTATTCCCCTTATCTCTGTTAAATTGTGAAACTCACATCACCCATTAAAGCTAATCACTCACTTGCTGGCTAATTTCACATTTTCTAACTAAACTTCACTTTTCTTCTCACTTGGTCACCTATATTTATACATTTACCAAATGATTCCTAAAACTTTCTACAAACTGGGAAATGCTATAATGTAACAATATTCACATAGAGAGAAAAGCTTAGAGGTTTTGAGAAAGATGACATCAACTAAACTACACACACACAATGCAAAACTCTTACCAACTTACGTAACAAAATTTGTCATAACTATAACCTTTAAAATAATTACTTTTAATGCTCTTGTTATGAAAACTAAATAATCATTAAATTTTAAATCACTAAATAATAACTTATACTAAACAGTCTTGTATATCCAACACACCTAAAAAAAAAATAGACCTGGCACCTAGGAGTTTTTAATTAATTTTTTATTGAAAACTGTGCTTTTCTGTATATATAAAAAAAAACATTTGTAATATTACAATCAGAGAAAGTTTGGTACTACAATCTATTTCCAATAAGTAACAAAACACCAGAAAGGAAGTCTAAATTGACATTCTGAAAAGACTTAAGATTTCCAATGTCTAACTACAAACCAACAAATGTGGGTATCAGCATGTAAGCTCTCAGTTGTTTAGACATGTTTAAGACAGTTGACACTTGAAGTTTCCACAAAAATTGCATGTTACTTCACATTAGAAGCATTTTAACTCGATGACCACAGGCTATTAACTGAGCAGCCAATGCAAGTCTTGCTATATTTCATTCCAACAGCAAAACTAGTGGATGAAATTGTTTGAAACTTCATAAGAACTTTCATATATGCACGTAGTTTAAGAAACAAAGCCTATTACTTTGATAAATTACATTAGGCAATGGTATTTATAAGAAATGATCATGATATTTATATTTGTTCCAAATTTGAATTTATTACTTTTGTTTAAGTACATTATTTTAAAATCCCTAAAAACTTTTTGCCATCCATAAAATGCAAATTTTGTCTATTTATAATTTTTTTTTAATAATCACTTACTCTCCTTATGGTTTCAAGTAATATACAAGACCCAAAAATAATATTTGTAAGTAAATCTAAACAATAAACAAGTATTTTTATTTTTAACTAGGATTTCATGTTTATATATTGTATATAAAAAACATTATAATTTTGTTTAATAAATGTATTTTTATTTCAAATTTATGTTCAAGTTTCACTGCAGCCATACTTTTGTTTATTGTGCCGAATAAACCGTGGGGTTAGCAGCGTGAACTTTGTACATTTGCCGTAAACTATCATGCCAGTTTGAGGCCACTCTCGTTCAGTCCAATGCAGGCGCATTTGAACATTACTGTAGATATGTTAGTAAGAAAGCTTTTCGGTACTTGAATATCATTTCTTTGAACTTTCAAACAAGTTTTTTTCAACATATGTCCTTGTACGTTGTTTCACTACACAGACAAAATTAACTGCCACTACTAGCAAATGTATATAATAGTTTACAGTACAGGTGGTTTGAATAACACTGCCTGACCCCTAGTTACTTGATACATCCTATTAGAAGAGATTACCAAATGATACAGACACCATAAATTACAAAGAAAATGACTTCACAGCACTTAAAATATTAGTCCTGGTCACATTCCTCTCATTATAGGCAAGATTTATGTTGGAATTCGAAACTTAAGCTCTTCAGTGTATTGAGACCCCAACTGTGAGAATGTCATAGCTTCCCTTGTGTTATGGAGATGATTGTATTTAGTCTGTTTCACAACCAACATATGGGTTTTATTGTTGTCACTTTTACACTGAGTTTTAAACCATTTGCAAAATATCAGAATAAACATATATGTATATATATACCAGTTACTGTTTTAATTTTAAAGCAACAAGAAAAGTGTGGGTCTTACTACAAAGCAAAGATAGTAAGAAAAAATATAAAATTCTTGTGGTACTGGTACTTGTAGTATTACGTACAAATCACACAAGTTTATCATTCTAAATACTGAATCATATTATTATTAAACTAAATATACAATTACACTAAATTATTGAACTTAAAACTACTAATTTAAATGCAAAATAAAAAAATCACAAACTCTTTCAGTTCAAAGTGCTAAGTCTAATTTATGTAAAGACCTTGCACTCGCCACTCAATAGCTCTTAACCTAACTTTCATGGATCAACTTCTTTCCTAAAAAATATATCTATTTTGATTTAATTTTTCAATATAATGATTAATATAAACAGATATACTATACAGCATTACTTAAGCTACTGTAGAAAAATAATAAAAGTCATACATCCCATGCAGTTTTTCCAGAAGCAAGTTTTCTAAAGCTTACAAAAAAGCCCTATTGACAAATACTAAATGCAACCTCTACATAAAATGGCAGTAACTATAATAAGCACCACCCACATTCATATTGTAAAATCCAGAGAACAACATTTCGTCAGGTGCTTTGTTTATAATCCTATGATTTGTCGGATGTGAAATACAGCAATTGGAATAACATGGTACTGAAATTGACACCTTTGACTAGGATTGGCTAAAAGTTTTACAACTGAGGTTTAACATGCCCAGACACTGTTTTATACATAAAACGGGCTAGAAAAAGGTTTAGATACCAATCATAGATGGCAGGACCAGTGCTGAAGTACAAGGAATTTTTTTTTTTTAAATTGTAAAGAAATTTTCTTCTTAGAGGGCACTTATTTATTGTCTCAAACATATTTTGGGATTTTTTTTTATTAAGTTTCTCTTTAAACTTCATTAAATAATACAATTTTGTACAAATAATTGAATGTTATGCTACTATTTACATAAAGATAAGTTCTTTATAATTTTTCCAATTCACAAATGTGATTTTGCCCTAATGATAAGACAAAATGGCCACAGTAAGTAACAAGTTAAGCACTAAATTATACGAAAAAAAAGTGTTCCATGTCTGAAATGCACAACTGGCACAAAATTGAAAAGTTAGTCACAAATATTCTTAGTGGCAAGGCATAGATGAGCCCTCCATATACCTTATTAGGTTTATCTACTACCATGGCTCCTAAATGTCAAACATTAAATATTTTTCATGCAAAATAAAAAATAATCATCATACAAACTAAAATTCTCTCAGTTTCGGTCTACAGGAGTGCAAACTTATTCCACAAACTCCTTTAAAAATAAGGTGTTTTAATGCTATTAATTAACCTTAAAATGTAATTTCTTCAAATAATGCTCAAAAGTGGTGATAAAACTAGACGAATATATTAAAATATAAGCAATTTTTCAGACATTAAAGATTTTAAATAAATCTTCAAAAAATGGTGCTCCTCTATGAAAACTTTTAAGTGTACTGAAAAGAGTAGCTTCTTTAGTATATGAATTATACTAAATGAGATAAAGTGAAAAACTAACAAAACAGCGGATAAACATACCCCTACATCATCCACAAGCATCTTGTCCAGACCAACTGGCCCTAGTGAGCTTTTCACTATATTTGATATAGAACTTGATGCCATAACTGTAAAGAAAAAACAAGTGTATGCAACTTGAAACACCTTAACAACAATCTTACAGTGACAAATGTACAAGTTAAAATATTAAATTCAGAACCAGGATTTCAACACGAGAAATACATTACATCTTCACAGCTAACGATAAAAACAATCATTGATAAAATTTTAAAGTCCAACTTAACCATTTTACTCAAACTTAATGTTTGTTTTGCCTTTCAATAGTGTTTTTTTTTTCTCCTACTCATCATTCAAGTCTCATTTTTACCAAGAGGTTGTACTGAGAAATATTTGGGTAACAATAACCACACATCAACAAGATATTACTCATACTTGAGTACACTGAACTATTTTCAGAATATTCCACTACAGACAATTGTAGCTCATTCCATAAACCAATCACCTATTGGAAAAATAAAACTATCTTTACTGGAGTCTAGCCTGTCTTTCATAAATCTTAAACTTGTCTTCAGAATAAAGCGCAAAGAAATCAAAAACCTTAAAGTGGTAAATAGTGTGGGCAAGCACCAATTATGAAATAACTACTGTATAATTTTTTTTTCTATTTCCCTTACAACAACCACTCATTTTCTGATGCACAGTAATATATTTATTCTACATGGCTGCACAATGCAGGACATTGATTTTAATAAACATTATTTCCCCTGCAACATAACAAAACTTGTATCTTTTTATTATTATTATTATTGTACATTTTGCCTTATAAAACCAATTTTATAATTCTCTTTATGAACAGTTATCCATAAATGCAGTTTTCTTCCTCTTTACAGAAAGAAGCATCATGTTCATTTATAATAATATCAAGGTTTACACATTTCAATCTTCATGCCCAGATCCTATATTCAATGGACAAAGATTTTACATTAAAATTAAAAAGCTGAACTTCCATTGTAATTTTTCTTGAACATGTAGGATGGTGCATAATATTAATAGTAAGTCCAGACTCTGCCATTTCTCTGGTTAACTAAAATCAATACATCTGTCTTTTATTACATTTAAAATACTCAATCCAACAAAAATGTCTTACTCTTAGTCTCATGTGAATCTTCATATTAATATTAATGCTTTTAAATGTTTAAGCATTTTAAAAATTTCGTAAAACTTTATACAAACTATATACTGCAAAGTTTTATTAAAATATACAAATTAATTAAGTTATTTATCTTAACCTGATGCATTCCGAACATTATACTTTTAGTATAAAGCAAACTCCTCAATAATTTCTAGAATTTTCGATGGAACACCCTACACTTATAGCGAACATGATTCACCAGATAATAAGGCAAGGCCTACCCGTCAGCAGTGCACTCGTAAGCTAAGGGAATGAAACTCCAATGTAGCTAGTTAAGGCCCGCAACATCTGCAAAGCCATTTTTGAAAACCTTAATTACAATACACATGGTATCCTTGAATTTTCACATACTAAATAAATATACTTCAAAAATGATTTTGTATCATCAAATATTTTACCATTTTGTGTTCTGACAGATTCTCCCGATGTTCTTGAACCTCCAACACTGAGTACGCTACCTATAGCTGACATCTTGGAAAAGAAAGACAACGTGGGAAGAACGCTAGGCTAAACTGGTTATTGTTCATTGTATAAATCATACCGACTATTACCGAGAATTTTCCGAAGTTCTTAATTATAGATGACGCTACTCTAAAGGGTAAGAAATGTTCCAATAAAAACACAAACCCACTCTCTTTCTAAGATCTATGAAAAACTATTTTGATTTCTGTAATTTCCTTTTTTGTTTCATCTTAAATAGAAACATTTTTTGTTTCATAGACTGATTGTTTTGTTGTTTTATTTAACATTTAGTTCAGTAGATGCTTAAAAATAATTTATCAAAATGTGTATATAAATAAAGAATCACACCGAGGTTTACCATAGCACAATTAATTAATTTCGTTTAGATCGGGTTGGGCATAACTAGATGATTAATTTGTCCACACTGTGAATTAGAACATTCTTAATTTACGTCTCATTGTTACAAAAATGCACCCTGCAGTTTGGGGCCGTGGGTATACTATACGAGCAGACCCCGACAAATATTTTCAAATCTAGGAGGCAGGTGTGCCTAACTTAACTTTAGTACTGTTTGTACCGGGAAATTAGGGCTACACTAGTGCCTCGATTATCCGCGGTTTTTTTTTTTTTTCCAAAATCTTCTCAAAATAATTGTGCTATTACAATTCTAGACAATCATCTACATGTTTTGGAGAAACTGTCGCTCAGAAATTAATTTTGGTTGCAAAAGTTCAAGTGTTGCATGATATCCGGGGTTTTCGCGTGCAGGATCTGGTGTGTGTTCAAATCATATGTCGGCCGGTTCAAACTTAGCCTTGCTTCTTATATTTTTAGCTGTTAAGACAGGAATAAAACACACAAGATGTACATTAAAATTTCTTAAAGAATTCACTCAACTTTAGTTGTCGTCCTCTGCTCTATGCTGCACGGCGGTCGTCCTTTAACCACAGATGCATGTTCAAGTTGTGTTGGGGGTGTTGTCCAGTTACCTACAGGTAACTGGTATCTTCAGACTTTTTTAACAAAGGCTTTTTCGAAATAATTCATAAGCATAGATTGGCGTTAATTTTTGACTTAATTTTCACAGTGTTTATAGCAGAAAAAGTGCCGAAACTTAGAAGCTATTTACGCCTATGTTAGCGCCTAAATTCAACTAAAACGGGAACGGGCAATCCAAAGAGGAAGTATTGTAGGTGAAAAGGTGGAAATGGACTCGTGTAACTCACGAAATTCGGAAAAATCGAGCGTGACCGACAAACACTTGGCTTATATGGTTATGATGATTGTGACGACTTTTATAATTTTTCATAAAAATGTGTTGTTGGTTTGGAATAAAGTACAAAGCTGCACAATGGGCTATATATGCTCTGCCCATCATGTGTATCGAAACCCAGTTCCTAGCGTTGAAAGTCCACAGACATACCTCTATGCCACTGGGTAGCTGATAATATTGTTGCGTCAGCGAGGTCACGTGACTAGTATCACGCCACGTCCTTCTAGAAATATCCTGTTCCTTCATGAATGCT
>NW_013666460.1:206919-216159 GCF_000517525.1 Limulus polyphemus
AACTGAGTATTGTTGAGCACGAGCACGTGAGACGTTCGTTGAGAATTATAGCGTTTGTTATAGAGCGACTGTTGAAATTACGTGTATCGTAAAGTTGTATTTGGAAAGAATAAACCAGTTTTATTTAAGAAAGGACTTGTGTAGCTAAAGTTTCGTCGGAACGAATTTACGGAAAATTAACTAACGAACGGACACATAACAATATGATTAAACAACAGTAAAAAATATTATAATTTAAAACAAGGAGCTTAAATATATTGAACATTTTTATTTAGATTAAACAAATTGAGATTAGCCACTGTTTCTGTTATCCGCGATTTTTTGCTTTCCCCGTACAAGCGCGGATAATCGAGGCACCAGTGTATATTTATTTACTTTCACAGCAATGAATGCATGCTAACGATCACATGGTATCAACAACCACTTGATAGTTTTGCATGAGCTAACTGCCCATGGTCCCTTATGAGTCTAAACACACGCACTAAGTGGTCGAACCGTGAGAAAGAAGAAAAAAAATGACGCGAAAAAAGTAACGTGCTGTGCAATCGCAACCCTTCATTCCTGAAAAAAAAACACGAAAACGTGCTGAATCCGCCATTAAAATCCTAGAAAAAAGTTAGATTTAGGACTCAAAGAATGCGTAAACAATTCCAGACTTCCAAGAGTCCAGAAATGTTCTAGATGCTATTTATATTTAGCATAGCACTATGCACGAATAAAATGAGAGAAAATACTAGGCACCACAATGAAATTTTTAGTCGCCACAGCGGCTTGGTGCTCGGGATTTGTCAAGACCTGCTATAAGAGGGACATAAAAATCACATTTTTCAGTCTGACAAGAGCAGCCTTATAGCTGGTTATGGTCGCTGCTGACTAGTTGTGTTCTATCTACTTTTATTGTGCTATTTCAAGGTGAAACCGATTTCTCGACGAGTATCTCATAGGCAAACTCGTAAATAACAGCAGATTCGATCAAGAAATAAGAAAATGTTCTGTAATAGATGCCTTTACTATGTTTCATCAAGTGTAAAATAACGAGTCTGGAAAAATGTGAATAAATCTTTATTATTATAAACAAAATCTTTATTATCATAAATAAATGGAAAACAGCGTGCATACCTATGCAGACGAAATGATAGTCTTTTTCTTCTATGCCTTGTTTAGCTCCACAACTTTTTCTCCTTCAGGATAAATTTCCATAGAACTAAGACACGTTGATCTTGAGAGAAGTCTTCACTTGATGATCTCCTAGTAGAAACTGGCTAAAGAAGAATCGCCTATATTCAACAGGTAAACTCACTTTTTTTGTCCAGTCGACAGTTCACTTCGTGACCTTTGTTCCCTCAAAGCATTGGCCAGTTGGGCGTAGAAGTGCTATCCAGGGTTATCCTTTGTAGAGGAGATTCAACAATTTTCTGTTGGAGGTTAAACTGTCTTGGTAAGATTTTCCTCTAGGTGGCACACACTGTATAGTACTCACACCAGTGCTGAGGATTTCGACTCACTCGAAGCCAGAAAAACTGCTGCTAAATGTTAGCACAAGTGCAGATTACACCTTGGTGCCCTCCAGTCTTTGTATTGTGCAAAGTCTGGAGTATTTATTGCTACAGGGTTTTGGGAACCTCTAGCTCCAGCACCGTAAGAGGGCTATGCCTAGTGGGCTGGTAAAAACAGTAAAGCACACCTTCTTATGCTTGTAACTGTTTGTACAGATGCCACAGATTATGTGCGTTTATGCTTCACTCCTTTACTAATGTTGATTGGGCTTGGCCTTGCTAAACAACAAGAAACACACACTCTATGTTAGGATCCTTCAATTGCTCATCCCAGAGCTCCAGAAGTATGAACTTTGGCATCCATCCTTTGGTGGAATCATCTACTTCATGATTGGCTTTTGGTATGGCAAAGATGTCCTATTTTTGAAACATTGGTATCCAATGTGCTATCGTTTCTTCCATTTTTTTACAGTTTACTAACAATTTTATGAAAGCATGCTTCACCTGGATGATGAACTTCCTATCATACAACTAGTGACAATAGGTTTTTACGTAGTCAACCACAACAAGCAGCTTTTGCTTCTTAAAAAAGTATATGCATTCAGGAGCCATGAGTGAACAACTAATGTGCGCAATTATACATTCCACTATATTCTGCTAGTGTAACTGCTCTGACTCCATTGTCACTGGTGTTAGTGTCAGGATGAAACTCACAGTCTTGATGAGTATAGACAACACTAAATTATCCACTATAACAAGATTTATGGATTGGAATGCCTGATCATATTTTTTGCTCCATCCAAAGTGCACTTCAATTATCGTAAGAGCCAACAATGTTACTACTATCTTCAGGAAGTTAGCCATAAATGGTCAGTAGCAAGAAGCGAAACCAAGGAAACTGCTGACTTTTCACTCCATCATGAGGAAAGGGAAATCTATTATTGTAGTTATTTTAGCTGGGTCTATTGATACTCCATGTCTTCCCACAATGTGACTAAGAAACTTCACTTCCATTCACATGAGAGAACATTTCTCTGATTTTAGTTTCAAACCTGCTTTCATATGCGCTAAAATGCCATCTAAGCTTTTCGGACGTGGACTCCAAAGTGCAGGCAAACATCAAAACATTCAAGACTAGGGACCTCTCCTATTGCAGTTCTTTGAGTATAAGGTCCATCAATTGTTCAGATTTAGTTGGTACATTATGCAGACCTTATGGCATGGTGCAGAATTCATGGAGACAATCTCTTGTACTAAAATATGTCTTAAACTTCTTTCATTGTACAGCTCAAACTGCCAGTAACTGGACGCCAGATCCAAAGTGTTAAACAAACAAACAGAATCTTCTAATGCATCTAGATATTCATCTGTCCACTGTAAAAAGAAAGAATCTGTGCAAGTTATCGCGTTAACCCGTTAGAAGTTCAAAGCGAACCTTGGCATATTCCCTCTCCCTGACAATCACAACTGGAGAAGACCAAGCACTTTCTGAACGCTGCATGACTCTGTACTATAGCTTCTGCTGTTTCTTTGTACTTATGACCTTCCTAGTACTCCAAGGAAGTTGGTGCAGCAGCTGCTTTATTGGATGTGCATAACCTGAGTCTATATGGTATTGAGTCACTCTCATTAGACCCGTTTGGCCATCTGGAGCCACAAAAACATTGGTATGTTTACCTAACACGTCACTAAATTGCTTGTGTTGCATTGGATCCAGATTGCCAACACAATTTTCAGCCACTGCCCTTAGGTGTGTTGGTAGCCACTCTTGGTGTCGCTGCAATGTATACAACACTAGCATTATAGCTAGCATCAGCTACTTTCACTTCATTTACCATACCTATGACCATTCTAGCACCGAGCTTGACAGGTAACCATTCATGATTGCAAGTAAACCTGTAAGAATTTCTGCACCACTATTACAGACAGTTAAGCAACCACAGTTGTTTTAAAGAGTCTGCTCTCAATGTTAAGGGGAGGATGAGGAGAGTCCAACCTCATCACTGCCATTGAGGTAGATGTAAATTTTGTATGTATTTTTAATATTAAATGTATATTTGTTTTTTGCTTTGTTTCTCCGTGTGTATATTTTATTTTAAAAGTAAATATTATAATTCTTATATAGCTCAGTATTTTGTTTAATATTTTATCCCTTTATTTGTAAGAAATCCTGTAAGCTTGTTTGAAAAAAATTGTCCATGAGTCAATGGGCTTTTTTCATAAAAAAAAAACTTGCAGTATGCTGATTGACACTGGTTATTCGAATCCAATTTATTAATGAAAGGCAGAAAATTGCCTCAAGAAAATATGAGGGAAGAGATTGATGTGAACAGTAGGTGCACATAAAGTTCTAGCAAAAGGGAAGTTGAAGTTACCCTTACTACAGGAAGTTTCACTGTATTTCCTGATGTGTGGGTAACTGACATTGAAGAAGATTGCATCTTGAGAACTGACTTCATGTGGAGACACGAAAGGGAGGTTAGACTAGCTTCATGCAGCTTCACAGTATATGACCTGAAGTAATCCCTATACGTAACATGCTAATTGCTACACCAGAGGTTGAACTTCGTATGAGAAAAGGCAGAGTAGTCATCATACAACAAAAAATGAAGTATTCATACCAGTAGTTATTAGCAATAAAACCTCATCTAATGACTGGGGTGTAGCGAAACCAAATACTGCAGCATGTACGAAGGAACTGGTGGTTGGAAGAGCTCTTGTGGGTGTGAACAATAAAGACGTCAGATATGTCTTTACCTAGGGAAGACTTAAACCAGCTTGTTATAAAATAAAATGTCACTATGATGTTAATGAAAATTAGATTTCATTAAGGTGACATGGTATGGCTCAACAGTTCTCGTTGCAAGAGAAGACAAACTCCAAAGTTAAGTAAGTGTTTGGAAAAGACATACATCGTACTGAAAAGAATCAACGAGGTACACTACAGAATTCAGAAGAATAGGTGATCCAGGCCAAAAGTAATCAACCATGATTATCTTTCGAAGTATGTCAATGAGAAATGGTCACCTAGGTATCTCTAGTGAAATATTTTTGAGAGAAAAGTTAGCTTGTTGATAGCCCAGGATTCCTGTTGAGGCCACCTCCTGTAGATCAGGCCTGGCACAGCCCAATGGTTAAGGCACTCTATTCGCAATCTGCAAGTCCTAGGTTGAAATCCCACCACCGAACATGTTCGCTCTTTCAGCCGCGAAGGCGTTATAATGTTGTAGTCAATTCCATTATTTGTTGGTAATGAGTTACCCAAAAGTTGTTGGTGGGTGACACTTACTATCTGCCTTCCCTCTAGTCTATCTATAACTTCAAAATTAGGGATGGCTATCAGATATAGCTCTCGACTAGCTTGACATGAAATTCAAAAACTAACAAACAAGTCAGAAGATCCTCTAGAATGGAGCTGCCAGTAGATTCACTCTATCAACTACTCAGAAAGAACTGCCCCAGAAACAGGACAGCCTGTGACGACAAAGGACAAGGGACCATCCCATCTGTATACTACAGACACCCAGAATAAAAAAAACAGTCTAAAATATTTGATTTCAATGTTTTAATTCAAGTGTTAGCCATAGAGTGCATGACATTAAGATTAAGTAAGTTTATGGAAGTAGGACTAGAACATTCTCGATGATCTTACAAAAATCTAGTAACTTTGCAAAGTATGTAGAAATAAGGCTAGATTATAAATACGAGAATCAGTTTTTTTTTTGCTTTCAGCAAGTGGTGAATAGTGAATGAATATCTAGTAGGTGTTTACATTTAGCCAAGTGTTTGTCATTCAGTAAATATTTGGATCAGTGTTAATTATTGCCTTTATTCAGTTACTCAAACGATTAGCCGTGCATTGTAGTCATAGTACCATTAGTGAGGTATTTCCATTTGAACATCATTTGTAAACTTAGGCTTACAAGTTGCAACAGGTACAAGCTTGTAAAAACATTAAGGAAGAAATAAAGTAACTTGTTATTGTTAGGTTGACTGGAATTCGAATTAATATCCCAAAATAATTTGAAAGAATCCAAGTCAATGAAAAAACAACTTTAGAACATTATTATTATGAATGTGTATCTGTGCTTAAAAACTTATTTTAATGTGTCATGTTTGTAAAAGGTTTCTTCATTTTGTGTTGTATTTGGATTTGATTGTATGTTTCAGTTGTAATACATCATTGTTAAAGGGTTTTTTGTAATAGTAATCTATATAATCTCATTCTTAATGGGTAGTTTTCTATCTTGTGATAAACATTCAATGTTACAGTGATTTTGATCTTGCATTGATCTGTGTTAAAAAATAATTAATCATAAAATCAAAACAGGTATCTTTGGTAACGAGTATTTACTCAATGGGATTTTTATATGTATATTGTTTAAAGGGTTGTGAAATTTGTATTGTGATGTAAATGTTCTTACCGAGCAAAAGAAGATTACATTGACTTTTTGTCCAACATATGAATAAAGTTAACTGGTTTTAAATTTTAAATTAGGGACGGTTGGAATAGCTAGAATATAAAGGGAGGAGGAAAGGTGTGTTCTACATTTTTTTTAGTCCCGATGCTGCTACGACCATTTGGGCACCTTAGATGCTGATGCATCATCATTAATTTTCAGGCAGGTTTACCTGGTAGCACCCATCTCCTCTTCACATAACTATCCTTAATTTAGCAGTGAAAGACAATATAGAAGGCAGCTAGTCAACAACATCCACTCTTGGGCTATTCTTTTACCAACGAATAGTGGGATTGAGCGTCACTTTATAACATCCTCACAGCTGAAAGAGCGAGCACGTTCGGCGAGGGGAATTCGAGCACCCTAACCACCAGGCCATGCTAGGCCTATTTTTTACCTACTTGTATTAATATAGAATTGTTCATTTATTCAGGTGTATGTGCAGTTTTCATATAACACACTGGTCAATAAAGTTGTAAGGTTCCTTTTGTTCTAGCTGTCTATTGTTCTGTGTCATTCATCTAAGATATTACCTTTGCTTGCTAGGAAAAGGTTTGTGCAAGGTTAATCATGTTTGCTACCTCTTTATTAAGGCATAATGTTTCATTTATTCTATGTATATGCAGTTTTTACATATCACATATTCAAGAAAGTCATTAAGCTATTTTTACTTTAGCTACTCATTGTTCTGTATCACTCCTAATTATAACACCTAGTCTTTCCATGGGAAAGATACTTGTTAAGTTGCTCTTGGTGCATGAAATTAAACAACAGTTTTCTCCAATGATAGGTCATATGATATCTCGAGGTTCCATACAATCTCCCTTACATTCTAGTTAAAATGACCAGTCATGTGGGTAGCAATAGTTGTTTTAAAAAAGTATGACGTTATAGTTCTAAATATAAAACGTAATGCTTTCTCAGAATGCTAAAGATTTTACAATAAAATAATTAAAGGAAGCAATCTGTTATGTAAAACTTAAAACTTGTTTATTGTCGGACATACAGAGTATGGTACTTATGGACACAACGTTTTACTAGGATAACTTAGCATCATCAGGTACAACTACAAAGAATGAGCTCGTGATCTAGGTAATACGAAAAACTAGCAGATGGATACATTAGTATTTGATTGGTTGAGCTGGCTTAATAAGACTGTGGAACACACATGCACACAAAAAATATTCCAAATGGTCAAACAATTATTATTATATTTCTATACATGAGGATTTTTTGATCATAAATCAACTGGAAACCAATCAAATTATTATATAAAACTGGAATTTATGTCAAAAGGAAAATTTTGGAAAGTTCGTTAATCTAAAGGCTACTCAACCATTAAAGGTCAATTTAAATTGAACCTCTTTGCAACTATAAATCTTATACTCTGTATATCGGAAATTAAACAAGTTTTAAGATTTCACAATAGATCTTATAGGTAGATTTTGCAGATTTTCGACCTATACAGCTCTCCAATAAAAGCAGTTTTTCTTCGTGCTAATATACACAGCGTTATTTTGTAAGAAATATATACTTTTAACTGTATGTTTACTTTTCTATCAGTCTTTTTTTTGTTTGTTTGTTTGTTTCTTTTGCACAAACTCAGTTAGTTTAAGAGAAATTTGGAATTACTTTCCACTACTTCCTACTCGAATCTCCATTAGAAAGTGGACCCATCTTATATACTCTTGGGAAAAATTAGTTTCAACTGAAAATACCAAAACCATACTATAACGTTAGTGTAGCCAGCAACCTTTTCCACAGTCAATCAGGTGATGTATAGAAGCTATAACCTATCTTATTTTGTAATAAGAATAACAAACAGTAACGTGGTAACACAAGTCACCCTGGGAAAGTATGACCATATAGTTGTAAGTACATGATATGAAGTTTTCTGAGACTGTAAGAACTTATAAGAACATCTGAACGTAAATATACGTGAGATTACTTTCAACATATAGAAAACCAGTAAAAGCGACTGTCCGTCGTGGTTTTCGTTCTTGAATAAATATTACTTTCATTGTGTGTTTCACACTTGTGTCCAGTCTCTTTCTTTCAAGTACTCAATCAGAATCAAAAAATTCAGAATTAGTTTGTAGTAAATACCTTAGTTGAATCTTTTGTTATTCATTCTTTGAGAAACTAAGTTGAGAATCATTTTCTTGTTCTTTGATTGGACATATGTATATGTTTGTTTGAATATTGTTGTTTTTGTCAGTCTCCTCCTGGTCGTCATACATTTCAGCTTTGGTATAAAACAATCTCGTTCTCGCCTTCGTGTAATATAAGGCAATCTCAACCATTTTCTGGACCACGTTTTTATGCTAAAACTGCATAATGAAAAACATAAAATATCATGTATTACTAAAGAAGATAGAAAACATATGATACCTGCATGTCATATTCATTACTAAAGGATTTCCATTTTGATTATTTTATGTATATAAGGAAACATAGTCTGTTAAACTACCCCTTCTAAAAGTGGGGTAGGAGTTCTTTGTTTAAGATCTTAATTTTTCCAGTATTTTATTTTGTCTTGTTTAATAATTTTTACACAGTGTTAGACTATTCCCTTTTAAAAGAAATAGTTAATTGTTGCTAAAGTTTGTTTTAAAAAATAATGACATATCTTCATCAAAGGGTATTTTTATGTAGAATTATACATGGACTTTTCTCTATTAAGATACTGTTACGTCTCCGTTTGTTAATTAAGTTTCCGTAACTTCGTTCAGACGAAACTTTAGCGACACAAGTCCTTACTTAATAAAACTGGTTTATTCTTTTCGAATATAACTTTACGATACACTTAATTTCAACAATCGCGCTAAAACAAACGCTATAACAACAATACGTCTCTCTCTGACTGCAGATCAATTACTCACTGTCTACACACACTATTGCGTCACGTTATCACCCTCTTATATATATACCAGACTACCCTATCTAGTAAATGCTAGGGCATTCATGAAGGAACAAGATAGTTCTAGAAACGTGGCGTCACACTAGTCACGTGACCTCGCTGACGGAACACTGCCCCTCCTTAGTATTGTTCGTCCCGAACAATAGCCACATACAATAAACCAATAACAATAACTTGATTAAAATGTACAGAATTACAAACACAAAATTACAATTCAACAAAGTCTCTTAATTTTACGGACGTATCTTCTTCCGTACTGGTCTCTGTCTTGTTGGCTTCTGCTTCAGGTGGAGTTCAGCTGCTTAATCAGTAAATGTCCTATCATCGGTAACAGTCACATCAGTGGAAGTAACTTCACCAAGAG
>NW_013666460.1:217046-258305 GCF_000517525.1 Limulus polyphemus
CACGGATTCTCGTCCTAAACTTAGCTCTTTAGACTTCTGACTGATTCTGGGTTCCGTACCTGAGTTCCAGAGTTTCTACCAGTGCTCTATAGTTGTTTTTGTGAAAAACGTCTTTGCCTTTTGGAATTCCAATGGTCTGGCGTGAGCCTAGAAACCACAGAGATGACTGCTATTTTTGCTCATGTAACGAGCAAGGCTACAAAACTCGAAATATAAAGGGAAAATTCTTATCCAAACCTTCAATCTGCTATAAGACCTGTTGCTCATGTACCTACTTCATTGGAGACTCTTAATACAGTATCATCTGATTCTGAATCTGATGTCAATAGAAATGATGATGGGGATGGTTTTCAATCTGAAACGTCTGGTGAACCACAACTTTTCACACAAGGTGAACTTAATAATGATTTGGTGATAGATTTGGACCTTCCTAAGGAATCTTCAGATATTTTTGGGTCCAGACTTTGGGTTAAGAATTTACTTTCTCTAGGGAAATTATTTGACTGGTACAGAAATCGTGAGAAAGAGTTTATACGATACTTTTTTTACAAGAAGGTTGACTAGTTTATTGCAACAATATTGCTGAATTAATACCAATGCTAGGAGCAGCAGTCTGTGAACAAAGTGAGTTGCGATTATTCATTGATTCGTCCAAAAGAAGTCTCTAAGGTGTTCTCCTTCACAATGGTAACATATATACATCTGGTCCCATTGCTCATTCGGTTCATTTAAAGGAAATATACGAAAATCTCGAACTTCTTTTCAATAAGGTCAAATACAAAGAACATGGTTGGCTATTTTGTGGAGACATATAAGTCCTATTTATATTGTTGGGTCAACAATTTGGTTATACAAAGTTTCCATGTTTTTTGTGTGAATGGGACAACAGAGCACGAAATCAGCACTGGATAAAGAAGCAATGACCACGCAAAGCCAGCCTGATATCAGGATCGAAAAACATTGAAATTTGATTGACACAAACAAAGTCCTATTACCTCCACTTCCCATAAAACTGGACTTGATGAAGCAGTTTGTAAAGGCCTTAGACAAAGATGGCGACTGTTTCAAGTATCTATATGGACAATTCCTAGATTTTTCAGAAGCAAAACTTAAAGAAGAGATTTTTGTTGGGCCTTCCAATGAGGAAAGTTGTAAAAGAAGCGTGGATTGCTATTAAAGACGTTAGTGACAAAATTTTAGGAAACAACAAGGACCCAAATTACCAAAATATTGTTAACAACATGCTCGATAAATTCAAAGATTTGGGTTGTAATAGGACGTTGAAAGTTCATTTCTTACACTCAAAAATTGACTACTTCCTTGAAAATCTCGGTGCTGTCAGCGAAGAACAAGGGGAAAGATTTCATCAAGACATCAGGGAAGGTGGAACATCAGCATGATGAGTGACTGCTGCTGGTCATTGAAACGAATGCTCCAGATGCAATACAGAAAAGAAAGACCACAACAGTAGTTTTGAGACTAAAAGACGTAGATTTCACACAAAAAATCAGGATGAATGAGGATGCATATTCGTTTAAAATCAATGTTCTTCCACTTTCTTCAGTTTGTTTGTATTTTTGTTAGCAAATATTATAATAAAAAATGTTTGTGGTAAACTGAATAATAATTTGATATAAGTAACAGTTTTTTCTTTCCGATGTGTAAAAAATCGTTATGCGACAGAAAAAAAAAAGAATATTATTTTCGAAATCTACGTAACTCAATTATGGAAAATCCGTTATTAAAACCAAAACAACTTTTATGAAGTGTAAATTCGCAGGCCTGTGTAATTGATATAACCTATTTTGGCACAGTGGTAGATAAGACTTTCAAGCCATCAAGGCAGTGCTTGGTTGTTATTACTATTAGGAAAGTTAATAGAATTTGAGGGTGTATTTATGGAAGATTTCTGATCATAAGAGATAACTATATTTATACAAATCACTATGGTTAGGCTACATGTGGAATACTGTACATGCAGATTTACTCTCGTCTAAGAAAGAATATTTACTTATTTGAAAGGTTTCAGAGAAAGGCTACTAGTACTAGTGTTGATACCATAACAACTGTAACATAACTAAGAAACATTTTGTTGGAGTTGTTAATTGTCAACACGTTTTGTAAAGTTGAGAATTAAGATTTAAAAACACGATTCACCCTAGGGAAAGTAAGGAAGAAATCTTGTTGTGTTTGCATTTTACTAGTGAACATAGGAAGAGTGCCGTAAAATATGTAACAGGTGGCAAACCAAAATACTAGGATAATTCTAAGGATGGAAGGATTATCTTCTAGGGATATCATGTGTTAAAATCTCTTAATGAATTTTCTATTGAGAAAAGAAGGGTAAGAGTTGAACTTACTGAAGTTTACAAGATTACCTGGAGGGATTGATTTTTCTGTGCTGTATTATGAAGAAAAAAGGACATGAACAAAAGTTTCAGACTTAAAAAAGACAGGCTAGGCTACACTTATTAAGACAGTTTTATTTTACTAAACAGTGATTGACTTATGAATAATTCACCGTTAGCAGTAGTAGTGGCCATAACATTTTACAAAAGTTTCAAAGGGAATCTGAGTTCCTTAGAAATAAAGAATGGGTTTCAATTTTTACTTTACTTAAGAGTGGATATGCAAAGACATTTTTGAAGGACCACATTCATATTCCAAGTAATAGGTACTAAAAAGGAACATTTTAACATTTTTATGTAACTTCAAGGTATTACATGCAGTACAAAAGTTTTTTTTTAATGAATTTTGACACATGATGAGATAACTGATCAAAATGTGTATGAAAAATAGTTTTCTTATATTATTATTCTAGTATTTAAAAACACTTTGTCAATTTAAAATTCATTTATTGTGTGCTAATATTTTTTCAAAATGGTATAACAACTTTTTAATTATTAAATGCCATGGACAAGTTAATTGTTAAATTTCTACAGCAAATACGCATATAACCAAAAATTGCTGTACACATTTTTTAACTATTTCAAGTAATTTTTGACATTTAAACTTTGTCTATAATTTTTGATAGCAAAAAGTTGTGACCTGATGTATTGGAGGTGTGTTCATAAAATAAAAATACTGTTTTATGTGAAAAAAAAACTGAGTTTATGCCTGACAGATAAGCAGTCATTGGGTTGATTGTCAAAATTAGTCAACTTTTCATATAGGGGGAATGAGCTGATCTGCTGACAAATCAATGAAGATTATAATTAATATCCTCTTTGAACATAGCAAAACAAGTAAAGCCACAAAATTGTGGCAACAAAACTTTCTTTAAAGGCATATGCAAATAAAACTAAAATAAAGCAGGTTCTTTTTAAAGATTGCTATCTTCCATCATAGACAGAGATCTAGGTTTACTATTTTTGTCTCTTTAATGATGGATCAGTCTTGTGACTATAGTTTATCACACATTAATTTAATTGACTGTCTTGTTAGTTCATAATATCTGTTTTTGGTGTCTTAATTAAGACTTTTTGTAAATTCCTAATGAGTAAACTCATGGTGTGGGGTGTGCCTCCAAGTGGGGTCATGCAACTATGACTATAACTTACATCTAAAGGTAGAAATTTAAAAATAAAGAAGTTTTAAAACTACCATATAAATATTAATGCTATTAAATTAAATAATATGGTAATAACAATTAACATGGGAAAATGACATGTATGGTATATACACAGATAGGTTATATTTGGGTGAAGGGGCACAACAAAACACGTTTAGAAAGTGGGTATGCCATAAAAAAGTTTGCACAACAAGTAACCATGTGCTCACCAAAATATATTTTAGAAAATGCCTAAACATGCTAAAGTTTAATCTTCTCAATCTTCAACTTCTATGACATATTCATTTCACATAAGGGTGAATAAGTAATTTTAAATGCGCATATTATTTTAAAATGTTTAAATGGTTGTTAAAGAACTTGCACGTATGAATAGTTTATATAGTTTTAAGCTATTATTTTAATGTTGTAATTTGTTTTCTAGCCAGTGGGCATTATGGGTCATAATCATTACTTTAAAGGAGGTCTAGAACACCTAGAAAATTCTTAAAGATTTGACAACAGGTTTTCTAGTAACTTTGAAGCTAGAATATAAATATCAGTATAGGAAAGAGATAGTTTAAAAGGTAGTATAGTGAATAAGCCAGTGTGTGTTTTCAGTCATTAAGTACAAGCAAGTCTATTTTAATCTTAGTGTAGGCAGGTTGTGTCATTTGTAAATATGACCTAAAAGTGTTCAGGTATGTAGAAACATTAAGGAAGAAATAAACTAATTTGTTATACTTTACATGAACTACATTTTGGATTATTTTCAACAGATAATTTAAAAGAACCCACTCAAGAAAGAATAACTTTACAACAGTATAAATTAATATAATTTGAACTAATGTATTTCATGCACTGAACTTAGGGGATGTTTTACAGTTTGTCAATAAACATAAAGTAAAATAATGACAAAATGTATGTTCAACTTACCTAACAGTATAATATGTATCACATTAATATTAACTTACAACTTCAAAAACTCTAGCAGAGTTGGTGGTTTAGCCTTTAGTATCTTCTATTTTTCACTCAGTTGTGTGAAAAACACATAAAACAAGTAAATGATGTTCGAGTTAGTGCTATAAAAATTGCATTTATTAAGTTGAACTTTTTTAAGTATGAAGATGAGTTGTGAAAAAGGTTATATTTAGAGAAACAAACATGTAATGGGAAAGTTAATACATCATCATCATCACAAAATCAAAAAAGGTAAACTGCCTGATACCATATATTAAAGATATCTAACAGTCTTATGAACAAAATTGGAAAATCTAACTAATATGTTTTTTATACAGCTTCAAAAATCACATTTTTTATGACAGTATAGATGTAAAAGATTGATTCCCTAATTTTGCTAATGTGATAATTCTTAAAAAGTTATTTTTTTTATTTTGAAATTTCAGCATCGTGTTATTCAAAATATAACCCTTGTTAAAAAAGATATGAATAGTTAGATCCATATCTGAAACTTACAAAATGTTTTCCTTAGTGAAAACTTTATCAACTATCATGCACATACTTTGTCTAAACTGTATGTTACATTACATAAATCTTTAAATTACTTTTCTAAAGTCATTAATATTAGGAGAATTGTGTTTATAGATTTTATGTTTCTAGCAGCCAGTAGTAATTTATTCAATTTAGACACTGTGATGGAAGAATATTACATAATCACTTTTCACTAAAATGCAACACTCAAAAACTGCTATTTTATACATCAGCCAAAGTTTGAATTTATTAAGTGATGAAGATTTTATATCCTAGACCAAATCCTTTTACTTAGATTTGTTCTTTATAAATTAACCACAATGGAGTTTAATTACCTTTGGTCTTTAATCAGGTAGAACATCTCTTTCACCTGATTTGTCCGTAATTAGTTTTTTGGATCCAAATCACTTTGATGTACTTATGTTTAGAAATCAGAAGTACTAGGTGCACATTCACTGACTCAGTGGAATGAATGGATTAGATGTAAGTCAAGTTTCAAAATCAGAAAGTTACATGTTATGTTTGCTGCTTGAATTTGAAATGTTATGGAGTTGGGACACTCTTCTTTTCTTCTCTTAACATTCCAACTTTTAAAGCAAGTAGACAAACACATCTTAGATGTTTTTAAGCTTATGAACTGTGTACAAACTGTAATGCAACTGAAGTTTCCTGGAAAATAAATGTTGAGTTTGTTTGCACTAGTTGTGTTTCTGTTAAATTTTCTTTTAACATACATTAATGATTATAGTGTTTTATGGCTTATTTTTACTGATTTTATTATTTACATTTTAAGCTGCATTATGATTTATTCAAGGGAAATCTTTAGTGCAGTTGAAGGACCAAGCAACACCTGATTTAATCAGTTATTTAACAATTATTCAAAAGCAAAATTGAACTTGTATCTATTTTCAAATAATCATTTGAGTAAATGTAAATTTTACTTTCACTTCTGCATTTTGGAGCATTCCAGGCTGGGCCAATTAACATTTCTAGAACCTTAGAGTTGACTATATCCTTCACCATTTGATAAGCTACCACAATAACAAAAATTGCATTAATGGTATCAATTAAAAAAAAAGTTACATTGTGGAGTCCCTCATACGTTAATCTGTGACCATTGTTAAGTTTTATTCAAATGATCTGAATAGATTATTGGATTGTAATATTTACAATATTGCTTATTTTAATTATTCAGGTTCTGAGAAAGACTGATATTAAAAGTGAAAGGCTTTAGGGTTTTATCAACAATCACACTTAGATCCTTCTCTCTCTTTTTTTAATTCCAAACCTCTAATCTCTTTCTCACACTATAAATAGACCTTTTCTAAAATTCAATAAACACAGTGCATAATATTACATTTCATACTGAAAGTAATTTTACTCTCTAAGGCTTAGTGAAGAAGACCATCAAGATCATTTTGAATAATATAAAATCTTCACAACATCTTAGGGTCAAAAAACAAAACTTTAAATATTGTAGATCAAAATGCTCAATCTATATTTTTGGGGGCATATGAAGGAAACTGGAAATTATCAAACTTTGAAAACTTGCAATTTTACAAATGAGAGCATGGAATTTGTTAAATATTATCCAAAGACAGTTCATTAGTTGCAACCTAGGTCTGCAAAAAAAGTGGTATGGATCAAGTTATATCAACTCATGTTTTCCTAATCAGAAAAATGCTCATATATCACAATCTTTATATCATTTAAGCCACTTTTCTACTCAATTCTCTAAGCATCCAACTAAATAATTTAATAGATAGAAAGCATTATCCAGACAACCTCATTGAAAAGAATAAAACTACTATCAAACCCATGATAGAAAGCCATTTTCTTAAAACCAGTCTTAGAATTATTTCTTAAATAAAAATGTTTAAACCCCAGTGCACAGGTGGGAGGCAAAATGTACCCCCCATGACCTTTTACAGAGTGCCATTCTACATGGTACAGTAATACCTCAATATGCTTATATTCGATAAACGAAGTTTTGGTATAACAAACTTTATTTTTTTTACAATTATTTTACATAGAAAACTAAAAATAAAGTAAAATAATAAATAAATACATTGAAATGAATAAATAAATTTATTGATCTACAGTACAATATAAATAAGATTAAAATTACAATAAGATATGAATTCTTTGTGCATTGAGGTGGTTATATATTGTTTGTTAACATTTGTCAGGTTTTATACATTGGGCAGGAGTCTTTACAATAGGTGTATGTAACTTTTTGGCAATAAATTTCACTAAACATAGTCCACTTGTTTTAAAATAATATATATAACAAAACAAGTTAATGGTAAGTTATGAAGGCTGGTAATGCATCCTGATAATAATAATGTTATAAGTTATTCAATATATGAACAAAGCTCCAGGAATACATATACTTCATATATTGAGGTTTTACTGTATTATGTATTTGATTTCAGTTATCAACTGTTCCTTTCACCCAACATTACAGTTCAAGGTATAGGAGAGTAAGTACCAGATACAAAATACAGGTACTGACAAAACTATACATGCATTTTGGAGTTTCTAGAGGTTATGCAAACTGTACAATTCACAAAAGTATTTTTCCTCACATGAACACCACCTTGCATTCTGACTGTCAGAGTCTAATTTCATTTTGAATTCACAGACATATTTTGAATATAAATGTTTTTGTAACACATCTAATGTGTTGTTTACAACAGACTTGTACCTTTACTAAAAGCTTACCACATTTCATGTAGATATACGTAGTAAATTTGGAATTATATTCAACATTCCTTCTCCAATACAGGGATGGTCCAATGGACTGATCTTGTGCATATTCAGTAAAATTCTTTTACAGATATCTTCTGAAAATATATTCCAAACACTTTCATTTCAACTTAAACTAATAGGCCTATAGTGCCTTGAGTCCTCCCAACACACATCAACCATCAGATTCAAAAGTTTAGATTTACAAAGTAGCCAAACAAAAAATTTCCAGTCTTCAAATTGTGTTTTCAGATTTTATGTTTCTTTGTGAGTAAAACATATTTCTTATTTATATACTAGTGTATTTGTCTTTGATGTTCCAAATTATCTAAATTAATACAATCCATTAAACAGCCCAAGCCTTACAACTGTGGCTTACTGTAGCTAGTTGGTCTATGGTGCTCCCAAAAGTAGTATGGTGATTTAAATCTTAACTGTTTCATTACTAGTTTATTAATGTACAGTATCTTACTTGATATATTAAGGTAGAGTTTAAAAAAAAAATAGACATATTTTCTTACATTCAGTTAACTTTCTCATGAAAAACATTTGGTCAACATTAACTTGTATTTATTTGGTCACTAGATTAAAAGCACACAAGAAAGATCAGTCTAAGAACTTGTGCTTTTCTGTTTTACTTGATTGCTTAAGGTCAGAATATACGTGCATGGCATGGCCACAGATGGTTGTTTCAGATAGAATAGACAAGGAAGGATGTATTTTATTTCCATTAATTAACATTGTGATTGACCTATTACACATGTAGATAGGTTTTATGGGTGATGAAACCATGCTGTTGATTTAACCTGGTACAGTTTGACCACACACACATCTCCTTTATCAAGTGAATTTGTCTTAGTTCTGGCAGCTGAGACCTATTTTGCTCCACATTGTGGTCTCACTGAAATCAGTCATATTATTGTAACAGAGTTAATAAGAATGAAACTCAACATTTTATATTGTAGCTCAACATTAGATATTGTTTTCTGTTTATAACAAGTATGTCTAGTTTTTCATTTCACTGGTCTGTTTATTTACTCTGCAAACATATCCTTTTGATATTGTAGTACTTTTAATACATGGGCCTGGGGGGAGTACAAAAAGTGGACTGCACCAGGCCCCTCAATCACAAAAGGCCCCAAAACTTTCTATATTTGTATTTTTAATATATTACATATAATTTAAGGAGAACAAACGACATGCTGTTCCTTATAGACTAGCCATCCCATTGACAAAACTAAACTTAAAAATAAAACACTAAATGCTAACCCTTATCATTCAAATATTCATCAAGTCTTCCTTTAAACTCCCATAACTTATCTGCATCCACCACATCTGAAGACAACTCATTCTAAAGGCCAACCACCTTGTTAGAAAATGAAGCTAGCTGTCTTAGCTAATGATGACTCTTACTCTGCCAAAATTAATATTTGTGTCTTGTAGTCCTACCATTAAGTAGGAAAAAAAAGATGATGAATCAGTACTATTAATTCCTGGGCCTTAACAATTTTAAATACCTCAGCCAGATTCCCTCTAAGTTTTTTTTTCCTTTAACATAAAACAATTTCAGAAACCTTAACCCGTTTTTGTATGATAACCTTTCGATCACAGATATCATCCTATTTACTCTCCTCTGAACCCTACCAACAAATTCAATGTCCTTCCTAAAGTAAGGATCCCAAGACTGAACACAATACCCCAAATGACTTTTAACTAGCGACCTTTACTAATAAATTATAAGACCTTTAGACCCGTATTATCTTTTTTTCTATAAAACTGAACTAAAACTTAAGGGGCCCTATTATAAGTCTCTGCATCAGGGCCACAAAAAACCTGATGGTGAGCCCAAGTACTTGTCAGATTTTACATAAGGGCTGGATCCTTTACAGTAGGTGTCTGTTATTTGTTGGCAATAAATTTCAACGATAAACGGACAGCATACAATATACTTGTTTTAAGATAATACATTAAAAACAAGTCAAACGTATGTACAAAAAAAATTGTTATATTATTGTTTACCACAGTTAAGCCTAGAGCTTTAAATAATTCTCTTTTTCATCAAAAGTCCACACAGCTTGATTCAATTACTTTAGAACACAATTGACAAAACTAATTATTTATCTTCTATCTCTGTTGTTACAATACAAGCTGTGACACTCACTTTAAAATCACAATTATAACTTTTGGTTACCACAGTTATATCCAGAGCTACAAATCATTGTCTCCTTTTCATCAAAGTCCACACAGGTGGGTTCAATTACTTTATAACACCCTTTGACAAGACAAATTATTCTCCTCTACTCTGTTGTTACAATTCAAGCTCTAGAAATTGCCCGTCATGGCTACACTGACAATCACACAGTCTATCTTCAAGTTTTTCACTTTTACTTTCACTAACTTACCTTTCTTCCTCTCTGTATCTACATGTATTTATAACACCCAGCAAAAAATCTAGAAATATCTAGCCCTCTAGTGTCAAGAATGTTAATCATAACAAGAAAGACTTAGAAGCTTCGAGCAAGATGATGTTAACAATATTAAAAAAGCCTAGTACAACAATTAAACAACATACACAGTTTTCAACTCGTACAAAGTTACGTAACAAAACTTGTCATAACTATTACTTTTAAAATAAATGACTTTTAACACTCGTTATGAAAAGTATATAATCATTAAATATTTAATCACACTAAATAATAACCCTTAATTTATAAACTGTAAAGCTCAGAGGCATCACTAGGTATTGGCACAATGGGCCCATCTCTCAATTTTATTTGACAGTTCCCAAATCTCCAGTTGGTGTCTTGAAAAATCAGAATAGAAAATTATATCATCAATATAATACTGAAATACCAAAAATTCCTGATCCCTGAATATTTTGAGTACCAAGTAATGCCTCTGGTAAAGCTCATTATTAGTTATTAAGTACTTCTGGTAATTACAGCCAGATCATCATCTTATGTTTCAGAGTTTTGCATAAAGCTACACAAGGACTAATTGCACATATCTGTCCATAATTTTGGACTGATAGACTAGAGCAAAGGTGTTAGACAGCAGCACCCACTGCCAACTCTTCTAAGCAAATAGTTGGACTTGACTATCAGTCTTATAGCACACCCACAGCTCCAAAGTGCAAGTGCATTTTTGTGGCAATAGCTTGTACATCATGAACCTTTAGATGCACAGTCCAGACACTTACTGCTAGGCTACAATCCTGGCCCAGCACCTTATGCAAAACTCGTAAGGCACAGTTTTTCTGAATTAGTCATAAAATGCAGAATATATTAAATTGATATATGATTTGATGTTATTATGATAACATGTTTTGGTTTTCAAATCAAGTGCATACATCAAGAAAATTAACAAAATAGCTCATTGGAGCAATTAAATAAAATTCTTAAAATTTTATAAGTTTAAAAAATCCATTGTTCCTGGCACTATAGCAAACTAGCCATATTTAATACATACAGCTGTGGTATTCTAGGGAAGACTTCAAACCAAAAGATACAGTAAAACTGCACACATTTTAGGTTTGGTAAAATTTGCATTGTGAAGTGAAAATAAGAATGTCCCCATTACAGATGAAAAAAATGAGACTAAAACAATACTTCACTCAAAAAATGAAAGAGATACGTAAATTATATGGCAAAACGCTATACTAAAAAAATGTTCTCTTATTGGAACAATCGACTTTCTCTTAGTGTTATAATGCCTCTTAGATGATGAGCAAACAATTTCACACTACTGACAATATTACAACTCTAAGACTTCCTAGAAATTGTAAGATGCTACGTCTTTTATTAACGAAAAAAAGGAAAGTCTTACAAACTTCTGTGAAGTAGCAACTAAATTACTATTATAATTTTGGTTTCTTTTACTGTTTATGTAATTTTCCTTCTTTTGTTTAGTTCAGCTGTGTTTTTATTTGCCTTTAAAACATTAGATCACCTATCTCCTAGTCCTAGTGTATATTAAACAAATCATGTTTTATATTGAGAAACTGACATGATGTTCCTCTCCTTGCGATGTTTGAATACAAAGCTCCTATATAATTACGTATAACAAATGCTCATTCTTAAGTCATGATATTCAATTTCATGGTCTGGAAAGGAAATGAAAGCAACTTCTATGAGCAGTTAGACTAAGAGATAAATAGGATATATTTGTGATTTGATGCTACTTTTGAAAAGTGTTTAATATTGTTCTTTTGTGAAAATACAAAGCTCCTATATAATTACATATAACAGATGCTTATTTTTAAGTCATGATATTCAGTTTTGTGGTCTGGAAAGGAAATGAAAGCAACTTCTATGAGCAGTTAGACTAAGAGATAAATAGGATATATTTGTGATTTGATGCTACTTTTGAAAAGTGTTTAATATTGTTCTTTTGTGAACACTCGCGAATTAAATTTTGCTTTCTTCTTTTGGTTCTTTATTAAGTCATTATTATTATTATCATAGTTATATACTGTGTGATTTGATAGTGACAACATTACTGACTTTTTCTTTTAAATATATTTATGTTTTTGAGTTTGTGATATTTAGTTATTAAAGGTTTCGACCAGACACTGGGATATTAAATATTAATTACTACAGTTTGTAAAAATGTTGTGATTAATAAGCTTGTATTTTGTTTATTTTATCCTGGTAGTGATGTGGTTGTTAGATATGTTACATTGACGCCCTAACTGGAACCTCTTCTTTAAGAGGTTGGGGTACTTTTGATTTACTTATTTCGTTGGTTTGGACTTTTTCAAGTGAGTATCCTAGCAATAAGTTAAATAATATGACACCTAAGAAATATTCAAAAGGTATTGTAAAGTTATTATTGATTGAGAATGAAGATTGTAGAAAGTGGTGTGTCAAGACTGAAGCAAGCTATGCAGTTTTAACAAAGCAGGTGCAGATCTTAATACTTTGTGTTACTTGTTTGGTTGGTTTTTGGATTATTTCAAACAAGTATTCTAGCAATAAGTAAAATAATATGACACATTAAGAAATAGTCAAAGGTACTGTAAAGTTATTATTGAGTTACAATGAAGATTGTAGAAAGTGATGTGTCAAGGTTGAATCAGGCCATTGCAGTTTTTAACTGAGCAGATGCAGATATTACCACACTGGTTAACAGACTTGCTGGCAAGAGATATGACTCTTCCCATTGCTATACCATCGCACACTTGTACAAAACTACCACCAACAAAGCATCTGTTTACAATGGGACACTATGAGGAAGTACAATGTTAGATATACATGACTGTTTCATTTAAATTTAATATGAGAGTTATTATTTAGATAGTTATAAAGCACAAGTGTTAAATTTAGTATTTTAGAAGCAATAATTTATTGCAGGTTTGTTTACATAACTGTATCCAAATCATAGATTGTGTAGTTCACTAGGTCGGTGATTGGTATATTGTTGTGTCATGTTACTAGAACCTTCTATTTTTTTCTCATTATTTCATTGGGTATTGTCAAATCATAAAGTCTCGTAGTTTGTAGAAAGTTCTATGCCTCAGTTAGACAATATATATATAGAAGATCAAGGTAGTGCAAGTAAGTAAGTTAGTGGAAGTGAAAGTAAAACAAAGTTAGTGAGAGATATGGTCAAATAGATCTAGACTCTGTGTGAGTTGTGAGTTTAGCTATAAAGAGCATATGGTGGCATTTTATTGTTTTTTAAGTGAAATTATCACAGAATGTATTGTAAGAACAGAGTAGAGAAGAACGTCTTATCAGTTGGATTCTACAATAACTGAACCAGCCTATGTGTACTTTTGATGTAAAAGCTCTGGATACAACTGTGGTAACCAACAATGTAATGTAAGTGAACTTATCACTGACTGTATTGTAATAACAGAGCAGAGAATAATAATTCGTCTTGTCAACTGTGTTCTAAAGTAACCGAATCAGCATGTGTGGACTTTGACGAGAAGAGACGATTATTTAAAGCTCTTGATACAACTGTGGTGATTAACTGTGTAACAAACATTTGTATAAACATTTGACTTGTTTTAATATATATTATTTTAAAACAAGTGGACTGTGTTGTTTGTGTATTGTTGAAATTTATTGTAAACAAGTCACAGACACCTACTGTAGAGAATTATAGCCCTATAAAACCTGACAGTGGTGAGCCAGCCAGGATTATACAGTGGTAAATGGCAGTAAAAGAAGACATAAACGACAGCAGAAATAGGCCTATATATCCACAACTGAATTAGGTATACCATTGGTTTTGGAGTTTCTGTTGAAACATTTGTTTGAAGTTAGGCCTATAAATGAAAGTGGGCCCAGCATGGCCAGGTGGTTTTGGTGCTCGACTCGCAATCTGAAGGTCGCGGGTTCAATTCCCCATCCCACCAAACATGTTCACCCTTTCAGCTGTGGGGGCATTACAGTGTGATGGTCAATCCCACTATCCATTAATAAAAGAGTAGCCCAAGAGTTGGCAGTGATGACTAGCTGCCTTCCCTCTGGTCTTACATTGCTAAATAGGTACAGCTAGTGCAGATAGCCCTCATGTAGCCCATTAAAGAAGAAATAAACTAATTTGTTACCATTATGTGGACTGGACTTGGCATTATTTTTATAAAATAATCTAAAGAATCCACCCAATGATAGAATACATTACAACAAAGTATTATACACAATATATTAAGTATTAATCATATGTGAGTAATGATGAACTATTCCAATAAGCTGAACAAGAGAAGACCAGGCAGAAGATACCTTCAAAGAAAAGATTTTGTCATATATATATATCTGTACTCAAACTGTATAGTGTTTCTAATTATGACTGGTATAGATCTAGGATATTTGATTTAATAGGAGGAAAATTGGAAACTTTGTATAAAGTGAATGATGCCACCACTCTAATTTCTAAAAGAGGAGAGGAATGTGAGGTAGCAATTTCTATCTTATTTTTAGATATATTTTCTGCTTATCAGTTGTGTAATTGTTCTCCTATCACTTAGTTCAGCTGTATTTTATATTTGTTTTTAATATTTTAGTTCATCTTCTTCTTAATATATATTAAATTAGCCATATTTTATTTTAAGAAATCAACACAAAGAACCTCAGGCAACAATTAAGGTCATCTTTAGATACTAAGTACCTGTATGATTATTTAAAACAAATGCTAATTATTTTATTGTTGTGATATATATAATCTTGTGGATTGGCAAGGAAATAAAAGTGACATCTGTACTGATAATATGTGAGATGGGGAGAGTAGTTAAATTAATAAATACATAATTTAATGTAACGTAAGACATTTTTATTATTAAAAGTGGTAAAGTGTATTACAGATATTGATTATTGTTTGTGATTTGGTGTTATTTTTTAGAAGTACTTAACACTTTTTTTTCTTGTAATCTTATGAATTAAGTTTTTCTTTCTTAATTCTGGATTTTTTCCTAATCCATTATTATTACTATTATTATAGTTATGCACTGTGTGATTTAATATTGGCAGTATAGCTGGTTTTTCGTTGAATATATTTTAACTTTGAGATATTTAGTGTGTAAATGTTCATGAATCCTAGTCCTCAAGCCCTAGGGTAAGGGCAAGATTGGCACAGTTTAAGGTTGAGCACATCTGTTTTTTTCCACTGTTCCAGCACTTGTAACTAAGACATAAACCTTTATTAAAATATAAAAAAGCTGTGTGAATAAAAATGCATTTATGAAATTATACACTGTTATAATGAAGTGGTTTGGTTAATTATATTATATGTTACTAACTTGTGGATTGCATAGCTATCACTATGTCATTTGCAACTTATTACTAAGTAGTCATATGGCTTTCTTGCCTTTACTGCTGCTAGCACTACAAGTAAATGTTTTCTTAGTCTAAACATGTCATAGTTATGTATTAAATATCCAAACAGTTTAATAAAACAGTCAGAGTATAAAAATTTGGTTATAATCATTTCACTTTTGTATTATTAGCAACACTCAGAGGTGCTTTCTATGAACTTTCATTTTAGTCTGTAAATAAACTTAAATTTCTAATAATTACTTTTTTTTTTTTGCAAATTACCCTAATATTGATAATCTAAAGAAAACAGCAAGAATCTATCACATTCTAAATCAGCAAAATTAAATTCATACTTCTGCAAAATTTCAAACAGTGTTGTTATACCATTTAGTTCCAGCATATAGGTAGTCTGTAATATTATATGCTTGTAGCTCTTGCCTTTCAACTGATATCTTTAATACATACAATAAACCTGGGGCACAAATCTATAGTTTGTGCAGTTACAGTTCCAAATGAAGCAATCTTTTTGAGTTCTTTCATAAAATGAAGAGATGCGTGTGTGTGTGTTTATATATATATATATATATAGTGTGTTGGTTTACCTTATACTTTATATAAAAATAATTAATCATTATGTTAATGTAAATAATTTCAAATGGTTTCAGTGAGTGAACATAAAATGTTACAGTGATTAGCCAACTTCTGTCTCTATCAATTTTAATGACCTATTGTAAAATATTTGAGATCACTTTAATGGTATATTCAAAAGCAAAAGATTGGAGATCTGTTAAGAAAGAGAAAAATTCTTTCATTAACATTTTCTTTATTGTCTGATGGTGAAGTGGTATTTTCTGGTACATAGATTTCCTTAAAGTAGTCAGTAGATTGAATATTATCTTCCCATTCAAGCCTACTCAAACTACCATTTACCTCAAAGTACATAAACATTCCTTTAAAGTTTAAGTTAGCAACATACTTTGCAAAGTTAAAATAATGAGAAATCACCAGTTAAAGTCAAAAGCTAAAAGTTATCATCCAACTCTTGTGTGACCAAATGGTGTGATTTGACCATAACTCTTATAGTGCACTCACAGTACCAAGTGCAGAACTTATTTTGAGGTAAATAAATGTAAACTATTAACCTTCAGATTTACGCTCAAAGTAAGCTGACTACTAGGCCAGGCTAGGCCCATGATGTGTAGCATAGTTGCTCTGATTTGATGCATTGTTAGAAAAAAATATTTGTTAAATAAGATATATATAAAATATTTTTGGCTCAGTGACTTTAAATGAAAAACTAAGAAATTTAATATGAAAGGCTCACTGTAATTTTAGGAAAAAAAATAACATTTTAAAACTACATTTTGTACTTTTTACAGATGTTACTAACAACACTTATTTTGTAAAGGTCTGAATTATTAATATATATTTAAAGTTTGTCAATTAGTGCCAGATGTTGCTAGGTGCTTAAAAGATTCAGGGCTTGGGCCTGTAGGAATGGAAATTTTCAGCATTTCAGTATATCAATCATGGTTTTCTATTCTGATTTTTCAAGATACCAACTGGAGATTTGGGTCACTGTCAAACAGAATCAGAGCATGGGCCTTGTGTGTCAGCACTTAGCAATACCTCTGATTAATGCTTTGGCCCATGAGTTCCAACAAACTTGCAAGAATGTATTTCTTCCAGCCATTGAAAGAATTCCTGCTAAAATATGCTTTATCCATCATTACAGAATAAAAAAGGTAACATAACTTGCATTGAGTCTTAATTGTTATGTCACTGAATTTCCATACAGCAAAGCCTTTTTATATATATGTACCAATCTCAGAACCTTTTCTTGGTTTAAAATTAAATCACTTCTAATAATGCACTGATCTTCTATTGTCCTTTTATAAAAACAACAACAAAAAAATTCAATATTATTAAATCATTATATTGCTTAATAATAATAATAATATATAAATTATAATTTATCTAGAACAATAAGATGGAGTACCTTCTGCACTTATCAAGGGTGCCTGCAGAAAAAATATTAGGGGGTCAAGTAACTGAATTTTGAAAAAATTATGAAATAGAAATACATATACCTTATGATTTTACAATAACATAGAAGAATATTTTTTGTATATCTAGTTTTTTCTTTTTGAAAATTCAGGGGGGTTAAGTGACCCCCTCCCCCTTCTTGCGGACACTCATGCCACTTACACTTATAGATAAGTAACTTATAGTTATAGTACTGTTAGTGGGTTGGTGTTGCCTAGTGGAGGATCCTAGGTTATGTTTACAGTGTTAATATATACTACACAGCCAAGAAAATAGTAACTGAGCATAAGTTAGTTTTACTTCGCAATAACACAACACCTTATTAAAACTTAAAATAATTCCATATGCCCTATTATTGTAAGACAACTCCAGGTAATGTTACAGCATTATTAACTTCTAAGTAGGAGAAACAGCTACCAGCGTACAGACATTCGCACTTGGTAAAGAAAAAAAATCGTTCTGTTCATACTGTGTCGAATATCAACCTAGCAACTTAGTTTGGGCACTCGTAACTTCGAGTTACACACATAATGGGTCAGTATAAGTTTTGGATTAAGGAAAGACAAGTCTTTCCTAGCAGTTCCTTTCTTTCAGGACAATTCCCTGTGTCACCTTCCATTGGATCTGTCAGTATATTTTTGGTGATTCCCGTGACTGTCTTTGTGTCCCGGGGTAATTGCCCCATTTCTCGACGGTCCTGCCTATGACTTTGACCTCATACCAACGTCTATTCAGATCTTGTGTTTAATGACAATATGTTGAATATGCGATCGACAGACATAATTTATAAAATTTAGACAGACAGACAAAGTTGAACGGTTTACGCACGGTTCGTCTCATCTTCACATGAAGAATATTTTGATTAAGAATAAACACTTTTTAAGTTATGGTGTGAGAAACAACTGAAACTCCGTTACCACACCTTTATGGCAAGCCATTAAGGCTATAACTTATTAACAATGCGTTATCTATGTTTATGTTTGACCAATTTTTGGGTTATCGTGTTATGGCTCTGTAGATCAGTACCAAGTTCCTAAAATCTAGTGCATCAAATTTACCTTAAGAATTACTCAGACCAAATACTTAGCAGAACAGAAAACATCCAAACAGCCATGTCACTTCCTGTGCTGTGTTAAAATATAATTTCATCACTTAGCTCTTGAAAAAAAATGATACAAATATACCAGACTTAAAGGTATGATCTTGCATGCCCGTCTTAAGACAAAAATTGCTTTTGCAAATTATTTAGTTTCACTAACATCCAGTAAATAAGTTTAGAAGTATTCGAAGAACACGATTCCGGAAATGTTACTCAACATCAACGTGTAGAGAACATTAAAAGAGCAGTGGTTTATCGTTTATTCACACACACACACACAAAGAGCACGACAACACTAAAGTCTATTTTCCATTATTCTAATCTGTCATTGAAAAATAAAACAAAAATTCATTTAAGTCTTCTTGTACACAATTTAAAGTTAAGAACTGCAATTAATTAACACTCCTGAACAGTGAAATCCTACTTGCTTGTGCAGGATACAAACCTATGTGCATAATTACAACATTCAATTCATGATCGAGATGTATTCCAGAATTCCCGGAAACTATAAGCGAAAAATAGTTTCATGATAAAAGTCCCTTATTTGTAATGATTTTGTAATCCAGGAAATGTAACGAAATAACAGTTACCTTGGAAACTTCTTCCACTCAATTTACATGTATATATGTGAACAGAGAGGGAATGAAAGATAGCAAAATAGACATAACAAGTTAGAAAGATCACTACATTTACGAATTAAACACACACACAATTAGTGTTCGTTTGCTTACTGTTTTGTGTTTTATCGGAACAACGCTTACCATAATTAGCTCTATTGAAAATTGAATGTGATCAATTACGGACAGTTCTTTTATACTTAGCCATTCGAAAAAAGTTATTCGTGCTTTCTAATCTTCGGTGTTTATCCCCTTTGTCTGAAACAAAATTAGTGTATGTGCACACATGATTTTATCCATAATCGTTAACAGTATAATAAACTAATACCTATTTTAAGAAACCAAAACACTATATTGACATTCAGTCCTTAATATATATTAACAAGCTTTATCTTATACAGCAAAAGAAAAAAAAAGCTGTATATTTAAAAAAAAAAATTGTTTCTTGGTATTATACAGTATAATGAGGATTTGGAGAGAATAAGAAAAGAGCACATTTGTTAATAGAAGCATATGATATACATATATACATTATGATATATCAAGACCAATGGCGTCATGTTATGCACCGTTAACTGGGATTTGGAGAGAATATATGACATATGTACACCAGCTGACGTACACGTTCAATGCACAAGAACGACATAGATAGATTAGACCTGAACACGAACCACCATAATTATGTCATTCCTCAGAGGGACCTAATCTTATATGCCAGGTTTGATGACAATCAGTCCAGCGGTTAGCCCGTCATAAGCAGACATAAAGTAGAGTGAAGACATTGGGGCTCGGAGAGGAGTGAGATATGAATACCGTCCCCCTGTGATATACCTTCAGGAGCCTTAATGGTACATGCAATGTTTTGTGACAGGTGGTCCAGCGATTTTCCAGTTATAAGTGAACATAGTATTTTCTCAAATACTGTTTAGAAATACATATAGAATGTTTAAAAACAAACTTTTCGTATATAGTTTAGGTTATTTTTAAGTATAGTGAAATTATTCAGAGAAATGATGTTTTTCAGGCCTCTTATTTTTATTATAAAAGGTATGGAGTAAGATAATTACGTAATTAATTGTAAAATAAATAAATAAATAAAGCACTCAGATTTAAAGACAAACCCACAGTGAGGACAAATAATAGTATCAAGTTGTCGAATGAGTAATATTATGTATATCGGATGCTATTGCCATCTATTGACATGTTTTGTGGTTAGGTTCGAAGAAACTTTCTTTTTCATTAGGGTCTAAATCGTACGCGTTTGGTGGTTCATATCTTGTATTGGACTGTGTCGTTCCTGTTCGTTGTTTTCTGGAACGGTACGTTTCTTTTTAAAATATTTTTTCTAAATCAGAAATCTTACGCTGTTCGCTTCTAGTTTTATTTTTTACTATTATTAAGAGTGGTTAAAACACAAACTCTATATAATTTGAATAAGCCTAACATTTACAGATTTTGCTCAGTGTGCGTTGCATAACACGAGTTAAAAATATATGGTGGTAATGCACAGCACAAAGCGAAGGTTTTATAGGTGTACTTGATAATGACTAATTAACGTAAGTAATCTTTCTTCCTTTGATTATATTTATAACAACACTTTGAGAAACTTTATCTTAATTTTGTATGCCTTTTCTGAACTTTTTCTATGTAGATTCAATTACTAATCTGTGGGTGTTCTACTTCGCTCCGAATGGGCTCGAGCCACGGCCATGATTGTGCACACCCGTTGTCCGCGATAAGTTACTTGTATTGTAAGTTAAATAGCACATTCATAACCATTAACCAGAAAAGCTGTGTGCGTTAAAAAACAAAAAAAAGTTACCATGTTAGTTTTATCTTAGTAATACTCTGCGTTGAACTTTATAGTGATAATGAAAATTGATAATCATTGACATAATATCTTGAAATAAATACAGGTTATCCAGTCATCTACTTTCTGCCCATGTTTTGTCTTTTACTTAAAAACCAGTGGTGTAGGTTATGAATAAAATTATTATTTCTTTTTATTTTAAAACTTTATATATATATATATATGTTTAACCCTAAATATCTTGCAAACTCATATGCATAGTCAATGGATTAAGTTATTTTGTTTTTCTTTAACTGATATGAATTAAACTGTAGTTGTAAAATATTTTATTTGAAAGGTAAAATTTAAGAAAAAAAGGAAAGAAAACCCCAAGTTATAAGTTGATGGCTATTTCAAAATAATCTTTTACCTTGTTTATGTATTATTTTTGATAGATATCTTGTTGTTAATCATTCTCAACTATAATCAGTTGTATATGTTTAAATATGTAAAGTTTCATTAATTATAAGTGGATTGTATTATTCAGAATGAAGCAGTATATTTCAGTGTGTTGAATTTAAATTAAAACAAATAAACTGCAGCATGAGACTAATACTACTGACAATTTAAGTAAAGCTTGAAGTGTTTATTAACAGTTTTCCAGAATAGTCCATGAATTTTATAGATCTTCTTTGCATAAAACATTAACTTTGATCTTAGAAATAGAAAACATTTATTTCTTATATGGGATTAAATTAACTGATATAATGAAAAAGAAGACTGGTGGTATAAATAATGATAATAATTTGAATATATTTCTCATAAAGAAAGAAAATATTGAGCATTGTTATATTCATTTTTGAAAATTTAAGATTTTAGAGTTGAGTTTCATTAATGTTATATCAATTAATACATTTCATGACTACTTGCATAAATAAAACTGAAAGTTTTTCAGTTACTTTATAGCATTGTTTGATAATAAAGTAAGAGGTAAACCTGGTAAATTTTGATAAGATTTTAATTTAAAGTCACAATGAATACTCAAAATTGTTCCCCCTTTTTTTCTGTGAATGTTGGATGTTTTTGTTAGTTCAGTGAAGATACTGTATGAAAAGGAATATATTCCTACCAGGATTTTGTGTTCCAAAAGAAAATCATTCCTTAAATTAATGTAAATAATTGTACTTCTGCTAGTAATAAATGAAAAATGTTGAATTTACATGAACATTAAACTCACTTGTAGAACAGAAGGTATTAAGATTTCTAGAAACAAAGAAAAAGAAGTCAAGAAAAATAAGAGAATCTTAGCCCAAAATTTAATTTGAAGAGTTTTTATATCTGTGTTAACTTTAGAAACAGAGGTTTTAAAGGGAACCTTGTTATATGTAAAATACTAAAGAAATTTCTTCACAAGTGTTTTTACTGATTGTGAGAGCAAGATTTCCAAGCTCTCTAGTTTTTTGTAGAGATGGGGAGAATTTTTCCTTAAATTCTGTTTGGAAATATATTTTTTTTTAAATTTGAGTAACTTTTAAAGAGCATATTTTCTGGTCATAAAGAGATTTATCCTAAAACTTACAAGGAGAATAAGAAAACTTTAATGTGAACTTGAATTGTTATTTTTCACAATTGTCTTTACACCATTAAAATTTCTAAAATTGGAAAATTGCAAGTGTTATCCCTCTTTTTGTTTTAAGTGAAAGGGTTTAGGGAGAAACCAGAAAACTATAAGTACATATAGGCTAACTAGTTTGACTTCTGTTGTTAACTAAGTATTAGAATTTGTTGTCAGCAGTTTTGTGGAAAATAATTTAGAAAGTTAGCATTTCATTAATTCCTCTTAGCATAGTTTTAGAAAATGGTTTTTCATTTGTAAACAATTTGTTTAAGTGTAATTTTTGCAAGGCCTCTTCCTACTTGGATGAAGGCTCTCCATTGATGTTGTACACTTTGACTTTCAGAAAGTCTTTAGTTGGTTCTCACAATTCTTTAATACATAAACTAGATGCATTTTGATTGAAAATTAACTTAGTGGTAGAAATCAAAGAGTGGTAATGAAGAAGAACTTTTGCAACTGGGAGAAAGTAAGCAATGAAATCTCTCAAGTTTATGTTATGGGACCTTTATTGTTTTTAATTTGTATTAAAAATTTGGAAGCTTTTTGGATAGTGTTATTTCTAAATTTGCTTTTTTGATGATACAGAACTAAAAAAAGTGAATTCTATTGAGAACATGTCTCTTATTCCAAGCTATCTTGATAATCTTATTGAATGGGCTAGAAAGTGAAAATTAAGTTTTATTATTGAGAAGTGCAAAAATTACACATTTGGAGTATGGAGGTTTTAAAAGGACTTGTGTAGGAAGGGCATAGATGTTGTTAATTTAGAGAGATTTAGGTGTGACATTTGATAAGCCTTAAAGCAGTCCACTGAGTGTTTGTCTGTAGTGTAAAGAAGAGATAAAGTATTTTGTTTTGCTTACAGGAATTTTTGACAAAGTGGTTATTATAGCTTTATATATGATTCTGGTGAGGTCCTTTGCTACAAGAAGAATATCAACATGTTAAAAAATAGGCCATGGCTATTTGTCCAACATGCTAGAGAAATTATGAATATAAAACTGAAATTCTTTTAGAAATATTATTGATCATAAAATTTCATTGAGGATCCTAAAGGGCTGAGGCATGGCTTGCATCAGTATGTAATATGAAGACATATTTCAGAAGTTACCTTTAATTATAGCATGGGAAAAGTAAAACATTTGGGTATCATTATTTGAATCACAAGTTTAACTTATATGGGAACAAACTCTGTATTTTGACAGAATAAAAGGATCTTGGTATAGTGGTGGATAAGTCACTCAAGCGATTGAGGCAATGCTTTGTTGCTAGTAGTGAAGCTAATAGAATTTTAGGTGTATATGTAGACACATTGGCTACAAGTCAAAATATGTAACTATATTTTTATACAAGCTACTAGTTAGGCCTCCTTGGAATACTGTGCTGCATTTTGGTCTTTTTTTTTCTAAGAAAGGATATTGATTTACTGGAAAGTTCAAACAAGGGCTACTAGGATGATTCCAGGGATGGAAGGGTTATATAATTTACAAGGATAAAGTAAGATCTCTTAACTTATTTTATATTGAGAAAGAAAAGTTAAGATCTTATTGAGATTTACACAATTATTTGGTGGGATTGATAGGCTTCTGATTTATTGTGCTGTATTCTGAAGATAGTAGGATGAGAGGAGACAGGTTTAAGAAAAACAGACTAGACTCCAGTTAGATATAGTTTGTGTTCTAGCATGGTGACTGATTTAAGGAATGAGTTACTGTCAGCAGCAGTGGAAACAGCACTTTACGTGATTGTAATAGAGGAATCAGTAATTTGCTGTATGAATAGTAAACTGTGGATTTTAAGTTTTTACTTTTTTTTCAAGGGGGAATGTGTAAGGACAGCCTAGAAGAACCAAGTAGTTCCTTGTTGTCCATAGGTTTTGTTCTCTCCCTTTTTTAATGTTTATGTGTTGTTGCCTATTCTAATTCTTCTGTTATGTTAATTACTTGTTTTAAACAATTTCTCTTAGACATAGAAGAACTAGAAATGAGTCATTTGTATTTTAAAAATTCTAAGGAGCTACTGTAGGACAGGGGTTTCCCAATTCATAATCATCATGAGTAGCCATGTTCTTTTCTGAAACCCATGCTTAACTGGGAGAGTATATGTTTCAGTAAAGTAGTAATGCTTTTATAATTTGTGTTTTTGTTTTGTTTGTTCAAAGACACATTGGGATAATTATTTAAATAAATAATTTTAAAACAAAAGTATAATTACCTTTTAATGTGTCTTGACTGCAACCCACCCTGATACCTCTTGCAGCCCACCAGTGGGTCATGACCTACAGTTTGGGAACTGCTATTGTAGGATATTTGACATATTCTTGTTTTATTTGAGTTGCAGAATGAGAAGATTCAAAATTTGATTTGAATAACATGAATAATGAGTTAAAACTGTAAAGCTCAGATCCTGATTTTTGCTTTTGAAAAAAATAATTCATTGTTAGTGATATTTCCTCATGGTATGACTCATGCTGCTAGTATAGCATATTATGTTAATTTGGATCATTTGCCAAATAGGTAGATATATGGATGTGATGTGTGCCATTGATTTTGATGATTCGATTGGTTGTTTTGGTGGATGACTTTAATGGGTCAAGTACAGCTTCGTGTATAGCAAAAGACAAGTCATTACTGGGTATAGGAATTAACAAATTATATATGTGTGGTTAACTATAAGAACCACTGTTGCAACAATGTGATAAAATACTAAGCCTGAAGGTCACTAATAAGTTTTCTACAGAAACTACTCGTAGCATAACATGTGAACAACAAGGAACCTTTTGGTTCTTCAAGGCAGTCCCAGCACACCCACCCTTGAGAAAAAGTAAAAACTTTAACCCAGCCTTTATTATTTCGGAAATTATAGATACTCATTTTAAACTCCTACAAAGTGCTGGCCTAGCCTCCATAACTGCCAGTGGCAACTCATTCCATAAGCCAGTCATCCTATTAGAAAACTAACTGTCTTAACTGGAGCCTAATTTGTCTTTTCCAAGACTTAAAGAGTGTATAGTGGTGACACTTAAAGTGTTAGAATTGAAGATTGTATTGTAATATAAGAGTAGAGAAGAAGAATATGTCTTATCAATTGGGTTCTCAAGTAACTGAACCAGCATATGTGGACTTTGATGAAAAAAGAGACAATTATTTAAAGCTCTGGATACAACTGTGATAACCAATAATGTAATGAAGTTTTGTACATAAGTTTGACTTGTTTTGAACATATTATTTTAAAACAAATGGATTACATGTTGTCTGTTTATTCTTGAAATTTCTCATCAGTAAGTCACAGACAGTTACTGTAAAGAATCAAGGTGTTTATAAAACCTGACAGCGATCTATAGATCAATTATATTTGTGACATTACACCACAATAAGGCTTATAATAATTTTCAAAAAACTTTTCTTTACCAGCCCTATAGGGGTTTCCATTGAGATGAACATCTTGACTGCCACATTATATACCTCATACTGCTACCAACAAGGCCTTTACTTAATACCAGAGCTCAGCTGTTATGAACTTGATGAGCTCTTGATACTGAGAGTAAGGAAGATACACTAGGTGCATGTTCTAGATGAATTTATATTGTTCTTACTGAAAAAGCATATAAAGCCATAAAGAAAGATTTATGTAAAGTTATTATCAGATTGATTATGACCATTATGTACCACTATATCAAAAACTTTAGTGTATGTTTCTGTGAATGAAATAGAGACATTATGGTGGATTCAAATATACTGACATTTATTAATGTGCTAATTTTCAATGTTTGAAAACTAATTGATACTTATGCATATGATCATATTAATGGGATGTTATTTTCACAATATAACAGGAATTCTGAAGATCCATGGATATATGTATGTAACTGAAGTTATAGCATCATTTGTACATTTTATATTAATAAATACAGCATAATGTTTAAAAGCAGATGTAAATACAATGATTGAATTATTTTATTGTATTCGTGATTTAGTAAGAGGATGTTCATATGAACTCAGTGTTAGACATAATTCTGATACCATATCTTACTTCTCACAAAAGAGCTTTCCTTGATTAGTACTCTATCGGCACAGATTTTCAGTGCTGCCCACTAGCCTTCTACCTCCCACTTTTGTATATATACATGTAAATCATTATGCAACAGTTCTCCAACAATAGGAGTGTGACACAACCCCTATTTTAACCAGTGCCCTCTCCACATTTGCACTCATTAATCACTTCTTGATTTTCAGTGGCACTGAACAGACGTGCTTGTTTTTGCTCGCAAATTTGTTTACATTTTCCTTTATACTACAGACTTAGTTTTTCTTTACTGTTTCTTTACTTGTTTGTATTTGTACATTGTGAAATGTTGCTATTTCCAACTTTTCTTATTTTTTCAGCTTTTTGCTAGTGTATTGTAGGTTCCAATCTGACCATATATGCTTTTTTTTTTAAATCTGCACTGTCCATCCTGCGACCATGCCTGATGTCACTTATGTTGTAGCCCTTCTTACTGTGGACCTGGTGTACAATTCCAGATGCTGCCAAATTATCATTTATTTCAAAACAGTTATGTTGCAGGATTAGGTTACGCACACCATAGAGATGGGGTGCTCTGGAGGACTGCTAGTATTTCTATCTTGTGGTCTTTTGCTTCATAACTATGTTCGTCCAAGACCATACACTCATGGACACACATGAGTAAAGAAGTAGACAGGGATTGCTGCCCACCTCTGATGCTCTGTGGCATTGACACTTTTCCTACTGTGGACCTGTGGATATCATCAGATTTTGGTTGAAGCATTCTGCCATGTCATGACTATATATATTGCAGTTTGCCCCTCAGGCTGTAACATTCCTCCTCCCTACCATGGTTATAGATGGTTTGGCTAAGTAAGTCTTCACATGTGTTCTGGCTGGTATTCTACCTCCTACCATGGCCTAGATGATAACTGCCCAATGCTGCCAGGTTTTGGACTGGAGATTCACTCCCCAGGTTTGCGGTCCTTCTTCCTACAGTCTGCTGGATGTTGGTTCCAGGAAGATCTGGTGTTGGTTGTAGCTGGATGCAGCACAAGTATTCCTACTTGTGTATGGCCGGGTATCTTCTTCTTACTGCAGACTGGAAGAACCATTCCCAGTGCTGCCATATTTTGGACTGGAGATTTCATCTTACTGGGGTTTTCCACCTTCCTTCCATCCAATGGATGTGGGTTTCTGGTGGATTGTATCGAAGTTCATCTTTCCTACTAATTCCTGTTTCGAGGTAGGTGATCCTCTACCTACTGTAGTACTGATGTGTAACTACATATATCGTCAAGTGTTGATTGATGTCAAACTACCCTTATGGTCTGTTGTGCCCTAGCCACTTGACATCCAGGGGTACCATTGATCGGTAATATGTATTATGGAATTCCTTCATGTTTTTCCACCTTTTATGTTCAAGATACAGTCATAAAAGAGCAAAGAGTATACCTGGATCAGATGTGATGCGGTCTCCCAATGATAGTTTCTTTTATGACTTCCCACCTCATGGTCTTTCTTTAGGCACTCCACCAGTTCAATGTGGGATTCTAGTGAGAGGAGGTAAGATATTGTATTGAAAGTTAACAATTTCCAAACCTGAAAATGTATTGGTGGAGAGCTGCTGCATAATCATGTAAATATGTAGAAGCGGAAAGGTGGAAGGCTAATGGCAAGCTCTGAAAATTTATGTTGATAGAGGGCAGCACTAATTGAGAAAGCTATTTTGTGTGAGAGGTAAGTATCTATCGGAAATACATTTTCAAGTTAGGAAAATGTTAACTTACAGTGATTGTAATGGTCAGGATGGAGAACTTTTGCTATAGTAGCTCACTGGATAAGAGCACCAATCTCAGAACACTAGTATTGAAAACATATTCTACATTCTATGTCCCTGATTAAGGGAGATTTTTAACATCCTGAGACATAACATAGTATGTTATTGTATGCATATTTTGATATTTAGAATACACTTTTATCTAATTTTATTTTTAAAAGCTACAAAAAAAGTGACTTTATTTGATCAGATGTTTCATTTTTTATATTTTTACAGCTGATAAAGGATAAATATGGAGAAGAAAGTGCAGGGGAAGAATCCTATTAAAAATACTGGAAATAGCCAGGAAAGTACAAATAATAACACTTCATCAAACTTTGAAGAACTGGATCATTCTCTTCTTCAGACTCCCTTAAACCTAGGAACTAAGGATATTCGGCAGATTCTGCATTGCTTGCAGAGTGGTACACGGGAAGTAAGAGACATAATCTTAAATGAATGTAGCATTATTTATGAATGTAAGGTTTGCCGAAACATGTTTCGAAGTCTGGCAAACCTTTTGGCTCACAAACGCTTTTACTGCAAGAAACATCTCTGTGAATCAATGGTTCTTTTGTTTGAGAACCCTCCAGAAGAAGTGATAACAGTTCAGCCAGAAAGTCCAAAAGAGGAAGAACAAAATAAAAATTACCCAGATATGGCTTGCAAACCTGAAGATATAAATTCCAATGACCAGGTCATAGACACATGTGTAGAACCTATAATACAACTTTCTGTTCCAAAAATTTACACACCCACTAAGGAAGCAGCCAAAAGTATTGGAGGAGTAGTGTCTCCAGGTCCAGGTAAGGATCATACAAGCAGTCACCAGGAGCATACTAGTAAAGAGAAGGAGCTGCCAATGACAGAATCGTCTGTTTATTTACAACCAATTTTTGGAAATTCCAATGCAATGATGCAGACAATCAAACCACTTGAAACACTGGATAATAAAAATTCTGAAAAGCTGGAAAATATTTCAGAAGAAAGAGAAATGCCAACTAAAGAAGAGGACACAGTTGTTATTCCAGATGTCTTGCCACATGAAAGCACAGCAAAAGAAAAAAACCATGTTGAATGTTTTGTATCCCCAACACATTCATCAAGTAGGGCTAAACAACTAGCAAACCGCACAGACTGTGATATCCAGACACTGACTTGTTTAAGATGTGAAACACATTACGCCTCTATAAGCACCCTTTACTACCATATGACCAGAATTCATGCTGAAAAACGAATAGTATATCCTTGCATGTTTTGTAATTCAACTTTTGTTCAGATCTGGGGATTAACACGTCATTTAACCCACAATCATCAGAAAACCAAAGCACAGTTAAAAGAACTGAAAAAGCAAGTAAAATGCTATTCTTATGAAGAAACTAGAAATAGAAACTTTCAAGATGGCAAGAAAAGAAAAGAGCTTGACTCTTCAGAAAACACTAATAATATTAACAATAAATTGCAGTTGCACACATGCTACAAGTGTGGGAGAAAATTTATGCGTAAATCATCACAACTTTCTCATGAACTCTACTGTAGTAATCAGTTTCGGTCAGTAGGAGATAAAATAGAGCAACAAATTAAACCTTCTACTGGAATAAGTGTTACACCAAATGTTATTTCTCGACCTAAGCGGGTAGCAGAAAAAAAAGTGCCTGAAGATTTTGTAAATAGCCAAACTCTATTTAGACGGGGTTGGAAACATGATAAAAAAAGCCCATCAAAAATGACACAAGTAAATAATGAACCTTTTCAAAATGCACAAAAGTTTATAGATATCAAAAATGTGTTTTGTAAAAAATGTCACAGGCGGTTTTCCTCTGTCTCAAACTTAAAGCGTCATGTGGCAGTGCATGCTGGTGTGCGACGTTTTAAGTGTAAATTGTGTTCTTATCAGTCTTATACCAAGTCTGATTGTCGTATTCATATACAACGGATGCATAGTAAACCAAACAGTACTCAAGATGTTTTGGAAAAACTTATTATTGATCTTCCAGTTAATACACCTGTGACTCAGACAGCACTAACTAAAATAGAAGAACCAGAAACAAGTCCAAAGAAGTTGGAAGATAGTAAACAGACAAATCTTGATGTAGAATTATGGGATCAGTTACAAATATTTGATAATACAAAACCTGTACCATCATTACATACCCCAGAAAAGACCAAAGAACATTGTGTGATTCGACTTAGGGGCTGTAGTAGCTCTAGTTCATTGACTTCAAGTAATTCTTCCCCAGAAAATATATCAGTTTATCGACTTGCTTCTTCTGCTAGCACTGTTATCCATTCTTCTTCTTCTAAGCCCCTGTCCAATCTTTGTGATTCTCTGTCAACACTTGTCACTCGATCTGGGATTTACAAGAAGAAGTACACAGTTTCCATTCCTAGTAATGCTAATTTCAAGAATAACTCAAAACCTAGTGATAATTCAGAAAGTAAAAAAGCGCCTACTTCTGTTATTGTGACATGAAAGAACTGAATTAGTATTTCAAACAAAGAAACAGGAAAACCATCTGCATTAATAAACTCAAAATAATTTAGTTTAAAGATAATATTTGATAAATAACTTCCAGGAAAGTACTGTTACAGAAGGTGATAAAGATACTTGTGAAAAAGTATCAAAGTATAAAGTTTTGTGGAAAAATAACTTCAAAGAATTAAATAAAGTTTGCTTAAAGATTAAGCAGTACACAAATCCAGATCGTTTTTTTTTCAAAATTCTATTTGTTATAAAATATTTCCTAATAATTGAAACTTGCCCTATCCATTTGATGATGGTAATTTGTTTAGGATTTTAACCACATTTTTACTTAGGTGTGGGATGAAAAGATCAGATACTGTTAATCACCAAATATGTTATGTAAGATAATCACACATTAGTGTTTCTGTAAATGACACATAGTGTTAGACATCACTGATGCTTGGCAAGATGTGTTTTTTTCATTCACATTATTGTAAATGTAAATGATATGTTTAGTATAAGACATTATTGACTGCTGGGTAAATATTTTCAATTGCGTCAGTGTATACAAGTAATTAACAGGTCAGACACAGTTGACTGCTGGGTATGTTGTGTATGCAGTTGCACATAAGTTTGAGTAGTACCAGATGCTGTTAACACCAAAATATATAGCTTACCTGACCTAAACTGATTTTAAAAGTCAGAAAAAAAAATACTCTTGATATTATAACGACATTATTTATCCAAATAAATAACTTGGTATGTTGCAACAGCGATTTCATCTTTTACGTTTAAGGTTTATAATGAAACTGAAAATGGAGTTTAAAACTGTGATCTTGTTTTTTTTTTATTTCGTAGTATACGTAAATGTATATATATGCAAGAGCTGTTGCAGCTGGGATACGTAATGTGTTAGTGAAATAGCCTTTTTTATTATTATTAATGAAATAAAACATATTTTTCTTGCAATGTTAAACACTCATCTATATGGTATTTTGCATTTAACAAAGAGTCTGAATTTCACAGCCATTACAGAAAGTTTGATGAGCTGTAGTTACTAATGGTATTTATCATTAACTTTTTCTCTGACTGCAATCACATCTCGAAACATATGTGAAAGTAACAAACTACAGATTATTTGTTGTAAACAAGTCCAAAGGTTTTGTGAAAACGTAAATAATTCAAATGCTTAATAACTATTTTGAAGAAAATAAAAGGCTTTTCAATCTAAACTTGTTAAGCCCACATAAACCTTTAATATATACTTAGAAAAAGAACCACTATATTTCTTGTCATAATTCAATTACTCAGTTTAACATATATTAATATTCCATATGTAGAAATTGTGATCCAAAGAAATGATTTGAAACTTGTTTTTCATTGAAAGCATCTATTCCTCTTTTCCCAAATAATTATTTAACAAATTTTACTGTAATATAATTTAAATTTGAAAATTACATATCCTCACAAATAGCTGTAGCCGAATAATTCAGTAATATTTTTCCTGTTTGAAAATTATATTTTGAACAGATGTATAATCAGGATTACTGTACTGATAAATGGAGAGCAAAAACATTTTAGAAATTGTCTATAAAAGTACTTGGGTTAAAAGACAACAATACACTGCCAAAAGAATAAATTGTATGTAAACCTGTCTCAGTTAAATTTTTTTAATAAAAGAATTGTTTAATTTTCCAATAAAAAAGGATGACTCAAAATATGAGGTAAATTTTGTTCTTAACTGTTCAAGACCAATAAATAATTTTAAAATTTTGCTAGATTAGATTTTAATTTAATACATATAAAGAGAAACATTGCTCTGTAGCAACTTTATACAACCTTGGATAATTATTAAACATTTCCAAATGAGAGCAGAGAAAACCTGTGATGCCCAAAATTTAAAACAAGAAGTTTGTCTCATTAACAAGTTCTTTCAAGCTAATGATTATCCTAAGCAGTTCATTAAAACCTAAGATGGTGTAACTCTGGTATCTCATGGATTTCCAGTAAAGAAGAGAAGTCCGAGCCCACAAAAACAGGAGGCTTGCGGATCTTGTATGCGGATGTGTTTCTCAATGAGTGCAACAGTTGGATCACCCAGAATGAGACTGATGCAGATTTCACACAGAATGCAAATATTTATTGGCTCTAGTGCAGATAATACAAATATACACAATACAATGCAATATACTACCAGAGGATGAACAAGTGTTGGTGTGTGCATGTACTTTAAATGGAAAATGTTGGTCTAGCAGGAGCTAATGAAGGTTTTATTTGAACAGAAAACTAAATTGTGAAATACAATTATTAAACAAAAGAAAAAAGAACCTTAAGTTATGTTATTCACACTTTAGTCTACCCTGGGTTCCACTGATGATTAGAATACCTTCATTATATAACAAAGAAAGAAAATACAGTTCTAACAATATAAGAGCCATTTCTTCATTAAGAATATTCAAACCCATCTGTGTATGGCAAACATAACCCTAATTCACTGGTGTAAAAACTTTTGGCACTCGCCCAAAATTCAGTGATAGTAATGGTACTGTAAATTAAGCTATGGCTAACACTTGCAGGGGGTTCCTCTAAAACAAGACAAAAGAGAATAAAAAGAAGCATGAAATACCTACAGGAATATAACAAAAGTTCAGAAAAACAGAAGGTAATGGTACTTGAGGTTTGATGTTTCAGTTATTCAGAGCACTTGCTGAAGTAATGATGATGATGATGTATATTTAAATCCCATTCAGTCTCAGATTTGTTTATATTTTTTAGAAAATACCATAGAGCAGCACTGCCAAACACAGAAAACAACTAAAATGAAACCTGGAAAACAATTGTCAAAATGAGCAATTTAGTGTTAGGTTAAATGTTTAGCTCCATCCTTTGGAAAAAAACTCGGGTTGCAAATTGTGCATCCTATGATGCTTGATAACAAAAGTTAAATAGATTTTGAATTAGTAATCAGCAAACAAGCAATGGATCTACCCAATCAACAATGTTGACTATAAATCTAATATTTTTACAGCCGTCTTTACATTTACACCACTGAAAATTTCTTGTGAGGAATAAAATCAATCAAAAGCTTGAACAAATCTACATCAGTTTATTACTCAAACTCTAAATTACCTCTTGTCAATTTTTGTCTGGTAGAAGTTTATCAAATTTGACAGGATCAATAATTCTTAATTTTCTTTAAAATCAAGACAAGTATAATAAAATCTGAAAAACGAAATTCTCAAGCAAGTACTGCCCTTTGGTTAAAAAAAGTTATGAAAGGTTCAATTAACCAATTATAGATTTGAATAAAGGATTCTATATATGAAAAATAAGTACAAATTAATGCAATAAGAGAAGATCAGGAAGAGAACTACAGATTAACTGATATTAAAAAATTAAAGTGTTATAGTAATTACACACAACAGTTTTATTCAATCATTATGACTTTTAGGTAATAAAACTCCATTTATATATCAACACAACTGTTTCACAAGTAACTAACATATAGACATTTATGAATATTAGTTTGTGAGTGTATTTTTATACCTATTTAAATTGCATGCAGATACAAACTACTTACAAATACTAAATTAAGTCATCACTACATAAGAGAAAAGCAAATCAAGATGAAGGACTAGCTGTGCTGCCAGCTGGGGCTACTTTGAACAATTTAAGTAAAATGTTTAAATCATTATTTATAACACTGAAATATTAAAATAATTTATTTTTTGAATATATAATGATGTTTTTTTAGCATCTATGAAATAGATGAATCCTTGTCCATTACTAGTTTAATACAAACACAAATTGCGATATAATATAATAAACTCTAGTGTAGTCTTGCAGAAAATGTCTAAAGTAGCTGACTTCATAAGCCTTTTAATTGTGGCTTAGATGTTAAGTAACTGAACACAAATTGCGATATAATATAATAAACTCTAGTGTAGTCTTGCAGAAAAGGTCTAAAGTAGCTGACTTCATAAGCCTTTTAATCGTGGCTTAAATGTCCTGACTGTGGACCTGTATCTGTGTGCATTACTAGTTTCATGAAAAAACATGAATTGCTATATAATACCTAAATATTCTGCCACTGCTTATGCATCAAAGTGTGGCTACTTTGAACACTGTTCAAATTAGCCCCAGAATTCCTAGACCTGTCAGTGTATTTTACATTATGATAAATGATGACAGTTTGAGGTGAGACACAATATGAATAAAAGACATTACATTGGAAAAACGACCAAATCTGATTATGATTCCAACACATGAAATGAGTTTCAAGTGACCTTCTCATAACGTGCTATCTAAGTTCTTCTTCTCCACAGTGTCTGATGATGGATACATTGAATTGAAGCAGTTAGTGAACAAAAAGTGAGTTGTGCAAATGAGGCAAGACAAGGAGGTGTAGTATTTGTAGAATCAGAACTCGAGCCTTTTACAAAGACAATGATGTAGACTGTAACTGGTGTGTTAAGATGTTTTAGTGTACTAGCCAATACATTAGAAAACTTACTAACTAACTAGAAGATGAATGGCATATATGATCTTTAATTTTTGCTTGCTGTAATAATTGTAGATTGATCTTATTGTGTTTTAGTATAATATCATAAGTTAACAGAAACCTACTGTGTTACTTAAGACATCTCAGTGTACTGGTATGGTGCTGAAGTTATTAGTGCACTGGAACAGTGGTGCCATATATGAGTTTTTTTGTCACATAGAAGCAGGTTAAGAAAATAAAATAACTTTCAATGTAAAAAGGGGTATAGTTGAACAGAATCTGAAAGGAATAGGTTAAATATGAAAAGATATATAAATGCATCAAAGGTATAGAAAGGCCCAGTTGGTCCCCATATGTGAATCCCATAATAAAAGTTGTACACCAAAAATTATGCTCAGGATCGTATGTTGATGCCAAAACATGTTCAAAGTAGCCCCGACTGATGGTATACCATGCTGCACTGTACATCATATGAGACTTTTTCAAAAGAAAATTACTACTATTATTTTTTGAAACAACACTTTCATTTATATATTGAAATCACACACATTTGAAAATGTTTTTTTTTCTTTTTTGAGCAGTGCTGCAATCATGGTAAGAAAAACAATCAATATATATCAGCAAGTAAGCTCATGTAAAACATTTACATGATAAAATTCAACCTTCCACATGATACGTGTATTTTCCCCTTTGTGTACACCAGTGGTCAGCATCCTATGACCCGTTGGTGACCGGGTGACCCATGGCAATGATTTGGCTGACTCTCCAAAAGTTGGCTTCACTGTTGCAATTCGTGAGGGCAAAATCATTGCTCAGTTCAAATTTCTCAGCTATATGAGAAGAACAAAGATATTAAAGGAAAAAGTCATGGTTAAAGAGAATTTTAAGATCAATTTTAGGGAAAGGTATTCAAGCTGGCTGAACTATCTGTGATAAAACTTTTGACCATAATGCTTCAGGTATAATTGTGCTGTCACTAGCCAAGAGATTCCTTGCTTCTTTGGCAGAAAGTGCTGTGTGTGATATATTTTGGTGTTTTGAGGTGAGTATATGGCAAATTATTTATATTTAAAGGAAAATAATAGTTTCAGGCTATATATATAAGTAATGGTAGTGTTTTATTTGTGACAAGGAACAGATGTGTAGGTTACATAAGTTGCTTCATTTCTTTATCAATACCATTATGGCTACAGGGTGCCAGACAGAATGATGTCACCTTGCTACTTGCATGGCTGAGACTGAACAATGTGTAAAAATGTACCAAGTAAGTCATTAAAATATATGTTGCAAAATCAATCAAGAACTGTTTATGTTTTGTTGTTACATGTGTTTTGTGACTGAATCATCTTGTTTGTTTTTAAAATAATTAATTTTGTTTGTTGTATGTAAATAAACACACACATTTAAATACATGTACCAGTATTAAGAATTATATGACTATCACTGACCCAACACAATGCAAAATTTTTCAGAAAAAATAATAATTGACTCATGATCAAAAGAGGTTGCTGACCACTGGTGTACACAGAAAGAACCAGGAATAAAAAAAACTGGAAATCACAGTGACCCTTTAGCAAAAAAAAATAAACTTATTGTATTTGATTGTCTCAAGTGGTCATTCAACAGTTTGTGTCCTGATGTAACTATGATATTCCAAGCTAATAGAATATTTATCTCACAGGTGAATTTATTTGCAAAACTGAAGATTCAAAGGGCTTAGTTTCTAAACCTTACTGTAATGATCTGAAAGAGGGGGAAAAAAGCATAAACACTTGTAAAATAAACCAAAAATCTTTATTCCACTTTAGATGAAAAAGCTTATAAAGAAGATCAAACAGAAGAATACACAAATATGTTGAGTGAAATGAACTAAAATGGTGATTGCATATTTGGACTTTAAATGAAATTAATAAAATACAATCAGAATTTAAAACAATCACAGAGTATTATCTCAGTGAATCTTATCATTTCAAAGACCACGATGAAACTCAATATCAAAGACATCGAACAGAAGGATCAATCACAAACATGTTTGTTACAGCCCTGTCCTCTCCAGTTGTTACTAGGTGGTAACTCTACAAAGCACATTCATCTAATATAGATCAATAAGAAGGCAGAGTTTTCCAGATTGGCATTTATCATACAGGTAATACACACCCAGGACAATGTTTGTGAAAAAACTAGCAACAGGCTTAAGTGTGTGGTATATGAATATACTATGTTTTTATCTTCTTGTGATATTGTAGTATTTATTCTGAAATTATTCTTTGTTCTGTATATGTGTAGATTTCACACAACATGCAGTCAAGAAGTTGTTAAGCTGATTTTGTTCTATTTGTCTTTGTTGTTCTTTTCTACCCATTTTGCAAAGTCATTTACTGCACTGTCCTTTGATGATTGGTTGGGTGATATTTAGAGGTTACAGCCTCACCATTGCAATCAATGACTTATGAAGAAGAGTCAGTGTCATCTGGTGCACCCAGAACAGCTGTCCACAATTTTTCTTTGAGGATCAACCTTAGTGCAAGGGAAACATGAAGGATTGAGGATAAGTGCAATGGTGTGGCATTTAATGAGTCTGAGACTGAATGAGACTCCCAAACTTAAGCCAGCCAGAGAAATGTAACTCTATTTCTGGTTGAAGCCACCTGAAAATATTGGAGTGAGAATGGTGGATAATGTCTGCCAACTGGAGCTATCTCACCAGCACGTGAGAAAGTAGGCATGGAATGGTAAAGTGAGTAAATCATTGGGGTAATGGTGAGACTTACAAAGCCAAAAGATCTATTGACATAAATATCATCCACAGAGGGGCTTGGTGTTGAATAGATTCCACAGAGGAGCTGCCTAAAGCACCTTGTGCTACTACTCATCAGAATCCCCAAGAGTCCAAACCACACTGTGCCAGCAATGTTGAGCACATTTCATTCAGGTGATGGCAGAAAGTTAGAAAAAGAGTCTTTGCAGTTTACACATAACATTTGGTCCAGAATTCCATTAGGCTGATTTTATTCTTCATTCATTGTCATTCCCTCGGAGATAACATTTCATCCATCCATAGGAGTATAGTTTTAATGCTGCATCTTATGCACAAAGATCAACAGATGTACCCTCCAATGGTAGCACAGATTATATCTCTAGGTTACAGCTTCTTTTATGTTAGTGAGACAATGGTGGCACACGCACCAGAGAATATAGCATTACAGAATTTGGTATATAATACTATGATCTCTTAGTTAGTTCTCTCAAGTTCAACCATCAGTTTAGTAAGTGAAGTCCTCTCTTTAAATAGTGATACTCTACTAAAGTTTAATAACTACAGTTAAGTAATTCTTAAAAAAACATTTTAGTAAGTTCTTAGGTGAGTTTAGAAAGGTAGCCACATATTAAAGGTGCAGTCTTTTGATCTTACACACATTATTTTGATTGTGCTTCTAAGTTTAAATAAATATTGTTTCATTGTGTTTTTGTACAGTCTCTTTCTTTCTAAAACAAATTCAGTTTCAGAGAAATTCAGTATAATTTTGTAATATATCCTGTGAATCCTCTCATTATAAAAGAGGACCTACCTCACACTCTTTATGGAAATCAGTTGTTACCTGGGAATACCGCAGAGAAGGTAAGAAGGAAAGGTTTAATGAATACCTCACATATTAATTTGTTATAAAAATCAACAAGTACTAAATCTATGTGCATGATTATTGAGGACATTACATACAAAATATATGCAGAGTAGTTGTGTCTGTTGTTTCAAAACATTTTGTGTATGATAACATTTTAATAAATTTAAATATAATTCTGACAGAAATGTTTAAACTTAGTGATTCTGGTTTAAATTCACTGTTAATTTTTATTGTTATGTAATTTTTTGTTTCTTAATAATTGAAAAATAAAACAAGTTCCCACAGACTTCAGAAAGTGTGGCATTCCTACCAGGTTAAAGATCATGCAGGTTCAGGCCCTACATTAGCAGGTTAATTTGTTGTAAAAAAATATTAAACTACAGTAAAATATGAGGGCAGAGTCAAACTAATAAAAAAAAAAAAAGCTAAAGCTTTTTCACAAAAATAAAAGTTGTAAAAAATATATCATAATGAAATACAATGTTAGTCATATATATAAAAAAATAAATTATGCAAATAATAAAAAATCATGAGGTTAATTTGCATGGTACAGTATCAAAACAGACTTAAAACAATAAAAATCAAATTTTATTTTAAATAAATACCACTCAATTAAAAAATAATATATAAATAAAAGCAAAAGTATAATTCAATCTCAAATAGCAAAATGGAAAGAAAGCTCAAACTAAAAATTAAAAAATTTAAATGAACTTTGTTGCTTAATTTATGCTAATAAAAACAACTGCAGTAAAACAAATAAAAATTAAATAAAAAATTTCACTGCAATAAATTGAATATTTGTGAACCTTACAATTGTCTTTGTTTCCTCAATTTTGTAATTATGGAGTTTCACCAAGTACCAATGATTTTAAGTATTAATTGTACTGAAAATATAACATTTTGTAATTATGGAGTTTCACCAAGTACCAGTTATTTCAAGTATTAATTATACTGAAAATATAACATTTTGTAATTATGGAGTTTCACCAAGTACCAATGATTTCAAGTATTAATTATACTGAAAATATAACATTTTGTAATTATGGTTTGTTTGTTTTTAATTATGCACAAAGCTACACAAGGGCTATCTGTGCTCTGCCCACCACGGGTATCGAAACCCGGTTTCTAGCGTTGTAAGTCCGCAGACATACCGCTGTGCCACTGGGGGGCTGTAATTATGGAGTTTCACCAAGTACCAATGATTTCAAGTATTAATTATACCGAAAATATAACATTTTGTAATTATGGAGTTTCACCAAGTACCAATGGTTTCAGGTATTAATTATACTGAAAATATAACATTTTGTAATTATGGAGTTTCACCAAGTACCAATTATTTCAAGTATTAATTATACTGAAAATATAACAGGATTGCAGTCTGTTAATAGGTAAAGTCTTTAGCCCACATCAGTTAAATTTTGATTACTGATTTTTTCATCTTTCATGGCTTACTGCATTCTTTCCACATGCAACTTTCTCTAACTCACTTACATTACACTCTTGTAATTTATGTGTTGATTACAGTTTTACCTGCAAATACCATAATTATTTGTTATTACGTCACTGCCAGGAAGAAATAGGTATAACATTTTCCTTAGTATTCTTACAGTTTTTAAGACATGTTTTACACATTTCAAGTTTTCACTTTTAAACCTTGTCATAAGTTCGATTACAATTTAAATGTTAAGAAATTGCTTGTAACCATCCAAAGACACATTACAATTAAATATTTTAAATCAAAAGAGACAAGGAGATCTACAAAACCATTCTAGTATGCTGTAGGTTTTAACACCCACAAATGGTGATTGCAATATTTTCCAATGAAATTATCAAATGTTTTCCAGAAATGTTTGCACAACCTTTATTTACATATATCAGTATGTACTTTAAATAACTATTAGTTTACAATATATAGTTAAACCCTTGTTTATATTCTTAATAAATATGTAAAAGACTGTTATTAATACTTTATATTTATCTACACTTACTGATTATTTATGTATCTACTCATATTCCTCAGTGTCTACTTTAAATGTTTTGTTTACAATATATACTTAAACCCTTGTTTATATTCTTAATAAATATGTAAACAACTGTTATTAATGCTTTATATTTATCTACACTTACTGATT
>NW_013666460.1:258432-281862 GCF_000517525.1 Limulus polyphemus
TATATATACGCGATCCTTGTGAATTACTACAAAAAAAATTAAACACATATTGACCTTAAAATCACCCCTTAATTCAATTTGTTCATGTCTATCGACTGAGCTTTTATCTTATGAGTGAGCAAAGTTAATGAAAAATGTAAATTAAGATAAAAGAAATGCATTGGTTAGACAAATACTCATTCACAGACCACCAGTATAACTATCTTAATAACGTTAATTAAATTCAAAACAAGTTGTGGCATTCAAAATAATTTTAACCTTTTATTTGTGGTTGAACTCATGAATAATGCATACAATACAAACCAATAACAAATTCCTATTTAACTTTGTTATTTTTTCCCCATATATATGCCCACTTATCATCATGAATATTTTTTTTTTGTACATTGTTATTACTGTGACTTTTGATTTTTCTTTTTGTTTTTAATAAAATTTGGTTTTCTTGACAGACTAATTTTTAAATGTTCACTGATGGAAGAAATATCAGAATTCATAAGAAAGGCCAATGTTCAGGAAGCTAATTCATTAGATAGCACTGATTGTTAGCTGAAAATGTAAGAAATTCTGTGAACCACAGAGCCATTTATTATTTATAAATAGTGGAAGGAAATTCAAGTCCAAGATTTTGTCATATTTTAAATCATATGCCCTAAAAATATCAAAAAAAAACAACAGTCTGAACCAAAATACTTGGATTAAAATTTATGCCATTTAAAACTTGGTGAGAAACCTATAATCTTGCTCACACTTTCTCTTGCAAGTTCATGTTATAAACTTTCAGTTCTTGTATTTTTGGTTCTGTATGTCTGTATTTTTTCAAATTATGAGTACTCAGCCTAAAAATCTGCTGTCTCTTCTAAACTTTGATGTCTCAATCTTTTTGAAACCAGTTCTAACTATCTGTTCCCTTTTTTATTACATGAATATTATGGAAATTTAGATGAGTTTCTGAAATGAGGATTTTATCCCGAGAATATATTTAGCAACAATTCTTATCCCTCATTTTTAGTCTTTCCCACTTGAAATAGCAGGTTTATGTATTCAATCATTGCATCTTATCTTCCTTCTGCTTGTCGACATCAAGTTTTATCTCTTTTTTTCTGACTCCAGTTTGTCCCTTTGGATCATGCTCATTTTCATCCTTTGCTCTGGATTTTGCAGATCGGTGATGTCTATCAAGAAATCTTTTGATTACTGAGATATTTCTATCTCTGGTGATCTTTGTTTCTTTACTGCCACAGTCAGATAAATCTCACTATATCTTTGAGATTACACCTAAGTCTGTAGGATTTCATCACTCTAGGGATGTTATCACATTACCTTGGGGTGTGGGCTTGAAAATTCTCCAGAATTGCCGTCTGTTGTTCCAGGTCACATCAGTTAAATTCTGATTACAGATTTTTTCATCTTTCATGACTTATTGCATTCTTTCCACATGCAACTTTCTCCAACTCACTTACATTTATCTGAACTAAGACATTGCACTTGTAGTTCAGAGTGCTCTTATGCATACAATTGTCTTGGTTTCTGCTGGTCTTTTTTTAAATAATTATTCTTTGCATTACTTCTGGGTTCTGCTAGTCACTTACTGGACTTTTATGATACTGATGTATCTCAGATTTATTTATTATTGTGAATGTGTGCACTTCTTCCCTAACTGTTCATTTTTCCTAAACACTAGATAGCTTTAAAAATATAATGATATTCTCTTTTGTTTTGCCATCTTTCTGTTGATTAATTATATATATTCTGACCCAAATAGATTACTATGCCATGTCTGATCACTTTTGACTAAATATTGTCAAAACTGGTCCTTCTAGAAGTCAGTTTTCTCTTTTAAACCTTTTTTAATGTAAGCAAACTGCATCCCACTTTACAGGTTACCTATTTAAACTAAACACAAGACACTTTTTTTTTTCACTTCATAAAACATATTATCCTTGTAAAAATAACGGTTATAAACCAGCTGAGAGTTAATCACAATTACTGCAATGCATATGTATATATAAGTACAAAATTCGCAAATCAGTCAAGGAAGTTATCTCAAACAAAAAAATAAATACATTTATCATATTTTTGTAAACTACATTTTAATAATGATTGTAAAATTTACAAAATAAATTATGTTGCACTAAATGGTTCACTACCACCTATGCCAAACTTAAAAATAGTGTATATGATTTGTAAATATAAATTATTGGATACAGTATCATAATCAATGGTTTTATTTAATATAAAAAATTTCAAAATGATACATTTTCATAAAATTATAGTTATTTCATTCTAGTTTTTATTAGATCATGTTTTGCTACAACTGGTTTCACTTCCATAGTTAGTTTTAATTTTTGAGTCAACTCCACTAAATCCAGCATCTCTTTTAATCAGCAACATTTTCCCAGTCCCAAAGGAAATTGCACTGGTTTTGATGTTAACATAAAGGTTTAGTTTCTCACTTACATTTGTCAGCAGTTGCTGATTAGTGTTTAGTTTAAAAAGGTCTTGTTTCTTGTACCCTTTGATGTTTCAATGTTCTTGAAACACTTTCTAACTATCTATCCATTGAATGTCTCCTTTTCTATTACACAAATATTAAGAAGATTTGAAACAGTTTCTGAAGTAGAGGAAACTGTTTAGGGTTGATTCTCTAAGTACATTCATTTGCTTTTATTTACATCAGATGGCAATTTCATCAGCTTGTGGGCTTTGCATGCCTACCTATGATTTTTTCTTTCAGCTACTGCTAGTATGTAACTTAAGGGTGTGGACGATTCCTTCAAGTTTTATAATGCTAAGTGTTAGGTTTTTATTGGGCCAGGATTCTTTACAGTAGGTGTCTGTGACTTGTTGGTAATAAAATTCAACAATAAATAGACAGTACACAATACACTTGTTTAAAAATAATATATATTTAAAACAAGTCAAATATATGTACAAAAATTCGTTACACTATTGTTTACCACTGTTGAATCTAGAGCTTTAAATAATTTTCTTTTTCATCAAATCCCACAAAGGCGGGTTCAACTACTTTAGATCCCCCTTTGATAAGACAAATTATTCTCCTCTATCTCTGTTATTACAATATAAGCTGTAAAACTCAATTTAGAAATCACACATTACAGCTAAACTGGCAATCACACAGTCTAACTTCACTTTTACTTTCACTAACTTTCTCACTTACACTAACTTGGTTGCCTATATATATATATATATAGCCTGATTGAGGCTTACAAACTACAAGACATTATGATGTAACAATACTCACTTAAAGCAACGAGAAAAATGAAGAATGTTTGGGTAACATGATGTCAATTCACAATAAATGAACTACACAACAAATGATTCATAAACAGTTACATAAACAAACTTGCCATAACTACAATTTCTAAAAATAACTTACTTTATCGCTCACACAGTATAAACTGAATAATACTCTCATATTAAACCCAAAACGAATAGTCATGTATATCTAACACTAAGCCCTTTTAGTTTTCATTGCATTATTGTGTGTAACTACAACGTTTTCTTAAAGGTGCTTTGTAAGGTATTTTTCAGAATATTGACCACTGAGCTATTTAATCAGTTTGTACCATCAAAATTACTGTTATAATAAACTATTTTATTTTATATGTTACTCTCTCTTTGTAGATTTGGTTCAAGAAACTCTAAATTTAAAGGATGAGATGGAACATAATGTGGTTGTACCTCTTGGTATCTTTCAGAATAGCCCATAAGACATAAAGCCCTACATTCCCTGAAAATTCCATATGCCTCACTATAACATAGACTTCCTTTGATATTCAATGCTTCCTTTCCTGTCTATCCAAGATGGATGTTGTCTGAATGTTTTTTTCCAGAGCCTACTTCCATTTATTCAGTGTAGAGACTAACTATCCATTTGTCTTCAGTATTGCACAAAAAAAACAACATATTCAGAGTGAAGTTACATTGAAAACTTACCTACAGATATTGGCATATCATCCACTGATTTCTCTGGAACAGTACGATATTAAAAGAGAAATTGTTGAAAGCTTTGTTTCAGCCAATATCACAACTTGTATAAAGGATGAATTGTGACAAAACAGATTCATTCAACTTGACAAGAAAAGAAGCAGAGAAAAACTTAATCCTAAATAAAATCATTTATTAATCTTTATTACATGATACATAACAAAACAAATTTCTATGCTTAGGAATTAAATCTTACTGTTCTGTAGCTATTTGTTTAGTTGACAGAATTACTTCTGATCATGAGTTACTGTTGTCTAATTGACTCAGTAGGTATGTAACTTATAAAATGTTGATGCTAAGGAATCAATAACATAATAAACAGAAACACATATAGAAATGTCCATGAAAATTTTCTTCATGTGTTTATCCAACTGTAGAAGGGTTTTACATGATTTCAAAGTTCATTCATTATAATCTTATATATACTGCATAAAATGTAAATTATATTTAATTTTATATGTAACTAATTATATTTAATCTTGCTTGCTTTTATCTGTGATTTTCACATAATATAAAATTTAAGGACATCAATTTGGGATCTATTGGTCAATCTAGGCTACTCCATCTACTAAATTATACATATATCTATATATAAACTCAAAGCCAGCCATTATCATTTAAATACTTATCGAGCCTTTCCACAAACTCCCTTAAATTTACTGCATCCACCACATCTGAAGGTAATCTATTCTAAAAACCAACCATTCTGTTAGAAAAATAAAGCTGATTTAGCTGAAGATGAATCCTACCATGGTAAAAATTATGTGTGTCCTTTATAGTCATACCACTCTCACCATTAAGTACAAAAAACAAGATGATTCATTCAATGCTAGCAATTCCACTAAGATTATTAAACACTTCAATCAGATCTTTTTTAACTCTTCTTTTTTCAAGAGAAAACATTCAAAGATCTTAACCTGTCCTTATATGACAAAATTTCCATTCCAGGTATCTTTCAGGTTTTATAGGTGTCTGTGACTTGTTGACAATAAATTTCATTGATAAACAAACAGCACACAGTCCACTTGTTTTACAATAATATATTAAAACATGTCAAATGTACATCCAAAAATTCTTTACGCTGTTGGTTACCACAAGTGTATCCAGAGCTTTGATTAATTGTCTCTTTTTCATCAAAGTCCACATAGGCAGTTTCAATCACTTTAAAACATCCTTTGACAAGACAAATTATTTTCCTCGACTATATTATTACACTACAAGGCTGTGATACTCACTTTGAAATTGCCACCATAACTGTTGGTTACTACAGTTGTATTCAGAACTTTAAATATTTGTCTCTTTTTTTTTTGTCAAAGTCCACACAAATGGGTTTAATTACTTTAGAACATCCTTTGACAAGACAAATTATTCTCCTCTATCTCCATTATTACAGTACAAGCTGTGAAACTCAATTTAGAAATCACACATTACAGCTAAACTGACAATCACACAGTCTAACTTCCCTTTTACTTTCACTAACTTTCTCACTTACACTAACTTGGTCGCCTATATATATATATATAGCCCGATTGAAGTCTAGAAATTTCTACAAACTACGAGACATTATGATGTAACAATACTCACTTAAAGCAATGAGAGCAATTCAGAATATTTGGGTAATATGATGTCAATTTACAATAATTGAACTACTCAACAAATGATTCATAAACAGTAGCATAAGCAAACTTCCCATAATTATCATTTCTAAAAATACTTAATTTAACACTTGCTCTTTCTAGCTATCTAAATCATAACTCCCATATTAAATTCAAATGAAACAGTTGTGTACATCTGACAGTACCATCCTAGTAGCATTCAATCCTCAGAATGTTTTTCAGCAAATTATATCTAATCAGTCAGAATATTCTAGGTTAGAACTAGCATTTACTTTCCAGTCAGATGAGCTGAGAATAAAATTGCATATTATTTCAACCTTCCTACCAGGCCAGGTATACTAGCGAGACAACACTTCTTTGTATAAAATACACGTGACATTTACAATAATTTTATTCATAAACTAAATTAAAATCAGCGCAGTTATTCTGTGAACTTATAAGTGATAGTACAAAAAAATGTGTAACAATATGTCAACCACACTGTATCTGCTATATGCAGTTTGACAAGACCTTTTGTTCAATACCAGGGTTCATTATGTCACGTAGAATAAGACAGTCACAGTAATGGTTTATATGCTATTTAAGCAATGTAACATAACCTAAGCACACTTCCTTTCACTGCATAAACATAATTTGCAATTATTCAACTAATGCGTACAAGTTCTACTTAACCCTAGAACACCAGCATGGTTAGTTTAGTATACAGGTTTAACTTGTATGGGGTCATAGTGATATCATGCTGGCATTCTAGTATTAAGTAAATTTTTAGGTACTTAGTGCTTTACATCCCTAACTCTGAATGTACAACTTATATTGAATTGTGTTAATTAACAATAAAACTACCTAAAATGAAATCATATCACTTTTAGATTTCTTTGAAAAGCGTGATCTCAGCTGCTGTCATATATACCATAAGTCATATGAACTGATACACTAGAGGGATGGTAGCTAGTCAACAGCACCCATCACCAACTCTTGGGCTACTACAATAGAATATTGGAATTTCACAATCACTCTTACAATGCACTCATAACCCCAGAGTATGTAGTACAACATTATGGCAACAGGCCATGTATCATAAAACGTCAAATTCACAGTTTGAACATACTAACTATTATTCCATACCTGACCTATTGTAAGAAGAAACAGTGACAACTGCTTGGTCTATGATAATTTTCTAAAGATTAAATACCAATTGTTGTAAAGGTAAGTATTTAATTAAATTTCCCCTAATTCTACAAGGGCAGACTTCTTGGATTTGAAAAACATTTTTCAATTGCACAAATTATAGGTCTTAGTTACCTCTGAACTAATGGGCAGGAGAGTAGCAGTATCCTAATATAATGGTATAAGCTATATTTCTAATGTTGTAATTTAAAAGTTAGCTATAGAGGAAACTATGGATCTTAATGATGGAGTTAAGATTAGAAGGTGTAATAAGAAAGGCCTAAAACATCTAGAAATCTCTAAAAACGTAACATTCTAGCACATTTAAAGCTAGATTTAAGAATAGAGATTTGAATCAGTCAGTCATGAACTACTTGGATCTGTGTTTGTTACCTCACTTGTTGAGTTACTTTGTACAAGTAAGTTGATTCGTTTTACATTAGTTAACATTATTTATAATGTAGGCCTACAAGTTAAGACAGCATACAAGTATTCAAGCTTGTAGAAATGTTAAAGGAAGAAACAAAGTAATTTGTTCTCATCACATAGGCTAAACATTGAATTATTTTCATCAAATAATTTAAAGAACCCATCAACAGAAGAACAATGTCACAACAATAGGAAAAGAAATAAAACTCAATCTATAAATATGTTCAACAAATTACTTTTGATTGGAATACAAGTATTTTAATGTTATCATATTCATAAAAAATAATAATGGTAGTTAGATAATTTTAGATATTAAACTATTATTGATGCATATTCAGAAAATAATGTTTAAAAATTGTATTGAAATTTAAGATTTTTTGTAAAACCAAATTCAACATAACTTTTAAGTTAAATGCAGAACAATAAAATTTTTAATATATGTGCAGTATTAAGTACTTTACCAGATGAGAAAAAAGTAGTCTGAACAGTAAAGAAACCATAACAAAATAAATGCAGAATTTGCTATTTCACAAAATTATATAACAATACAGAAACACCAGATAATTAGCTATCTTTATCAAGTCACTTCTTAACTAAGACAACAGCTATATTTACCTACACTGTTAATCTAACTAAATGGTACAACATATGGTTTAATATATGCAAAACTATTATTCATTAACAAGAAACTTAAACCTGCATTATTATTTACTGTGCTTTACTAAATGCAAAACCATTTAGTAACAAAATATTTTGTATTAGATATTTGTATTGCATTGTTTTCCATTTAATCCATAACTTAAATTTTATAGAGGGTATCTTTTATTATTTGCAGTTGAGGAATTTTCAAAATACAACTGGAATCAAGAAGCAAATTTTAACTTTGCATCCCCTTGTTATTTATCTTTCTCTTCTTCTTGTTTATGGAATTTCGTGTGAAGCTATTTGAGGGCTATCTGTACTAGCCATCCCTAATTTGGAAATGAAAGACTACAGGGAAGGCAGCTATTTAACATCACTCATTGCCAACTCATGGGCTACTCAACTCAAAATGTGGGATTTGACTGTCACTCATGGCCGAGTATGATTTTTTTGGTGGTAACAGGCCAGGACAATGGAAAAACTTGAATCATCAGTCTAGCAAACTAACCACTGGAACTCACTCAGCTGGTTAGCATTTTGAATGTTTTGTTATTTAGCCCATAACACTGACTATACCAAATGACTTTTCATGCAGTATTAGTTCAGGTTTTATGAAATTCAACAATAACCAAGAAACAATCTCTCAAGTTAACCTAATCAAGTGTAGTTTAAATGGTTTACAAAATGAGATGCAAGACTATTAAGTGAAAAAAAAAATCAGTTATTTAGTATGTTGCTTAGCTTTTTATGACCAATTAAGTATTTATTTATTTTTTATTCATTTACTCACAAGGTTTAAATGAATTCACAAAAGACCTGTTAGGTCTCATGAATTTCTTAGTCACTTCAGCTGAAGGTGAAAAAGCTTTCAGCAAAATAAATCTTATGAAAACAAGACTTTGATCAACTATGGACAATGAACTGGATTACTTGTTAATTACGGTTTGTTAATTCAACAGTCATTATCAACCCAAGTGTTAATTTATCTTAATAGATGGGGTGCAATGTAATAAGAAATATATAGCCATCTAGATGACTGTTATATGTATATAGTAGATTTCATGGCTTGTCATGAAACATTGGTTTAAAGATTAATTCTCACATATTTCATAAGGTAAAGTAAATAAATAAGAAGGTTGCAGATGTAGCAAAGATTAAGAGTCACAAGAACCTGTATATCTATTATGGTTTCTATACACCACAATTTGTAGATGTATGAGTTTGTGAAAAGGATTTTAATTTTTCGATTTCATGTCACTTTTGTGTGCGTGTATAGAAAAACTTGGTAGTTGCAAATACTTTTTAATTTTCTTTATTGTATTTCATTTGGTGAAGTTTTATTTCCATTTCATAAAATCTGTGATTCACATCACTCCAATCATAAAGTTATCATAACTAGTGCTACATAATTAGTGGAATTTGCTAATTGGTTAATCATTAATTGGCTTATAAGTCAATTATATTCAACTAACAAGACTTGCATAGTTGAAATAACTGAAAATAGTAATAACTGAAAACACTTAATTTTGATTAGTTGATTATTTTCAGGAGTCATGGCATTAATCAACTAAGCTGAACAACCTACAATCAATCAAAAATAATGAGAAATAATGATGGCAATATTTCAATTACTTAGATAACTGTAATAATCAAAACAGTAATAACTGGCAACAATAATTTTGATTAGTTGATTATTTTTTGGACATTAAATTACTCATAATTCAATTATTTTACATGACATTAATCAATGGTGAAAGGTAATTGATTATTTCAGTTTATCACCCAGCTCCAGTTATGAGGCCATGTATTGCTATTACATGTCTACATTTCGGACATTATCAAAGGAAGAGAAGTTTTCACCCAGTTTAGGCTATCGAAGGCAGAAAGTCATGACATGGATGTGAACAGTTTCCCTATTCAGCCATCATGAGTAAAGTGTAACTCAATTACAGTTCCCAACCTAAACATCTTATGTAGGTTGATACTTTGTAACTTAGTACACACATAATCACTGTCAGGGTTTTAAGTATGTAGGTTGGACTGGGATTCTTACATTTGATGTCTGTGAGTTGTTGGTGATAAACTTGAACAATAAAGAGACAGTGCACAATCCACTTGTTTTAAAATAATATGTATTCAAAACAAGTCAAACGTATGTACAAAAATTCTTTATACCATAGGATATCATAGTTGTATCTAAAACTCTAAATAATTCTCTTTTCTTGTCAAAAGTCCACACAGGCTAATTCAATTACTTTAGAACACCCTTTGACAAGACAAGCAATTCTCCTTATCTCTATTAGACTATGAAACTCACTTTAAAATATTGACTATTATGGCTAATCACTCACACACATTGGCTAACTTCATGTTTTCTAACTTTCTTCTGACTGAACTTTACTTTTTGCTTCTACTTAACTTGTGCTCACTAGTCACCTATATATATACCTTGTTTACTGAGGCCTCAAACTTTCTATAAACTATGCAAGTAATACTATAATGTAACAACACTCACTTAAGGTAAAGAGAAAAATACCGAAGATTCGAGTAACTTGGCATCAACAATACTAGAACAGTTGAACCACACAAACAATGTATGACTCTTATTGAGATATGCAACCAAACTTGTCACAACCATTGTCCTCAAAACAATTACTTTTAAATCTCTTGTTATGAAAAGTAAACAGCCATCAAATATTAAGTTACAAAACAAATCAAGTAACAATGCTTACACCAAATAGTCTTGTATAACCAACAATCACCATATTTAGAAATAAAATACCATAAGTTCTTTTATGGCTACAAACAAAGAAATTGCAAGATATGTTGTAATCAACATTCAAAGTTACCATCAGTGTAAAGCATTTAACCTGATGTATATCTTGTTGGGCTAACACATCTCTATAAAAGAAATGTGGCTCATATACCCCTGTGGCTGCACTGCTTCACAATGTAAGTCTTTATAATACTTTTTTAATTATGCTTAAAACTAACTAAGAACATTATTTTCTTTATGAGTTGAAAGAAAAGCATTTCAAAAAATACTAAAATACTAACTCATAGTTTTAAACTTATTTTAACTGCTAACCCTCTCAATGCAGGTGATTATAATAGTACAGTATAGAACTAATTTAACTTTACTATTCATTTTTGGTGTTATATGAATTTATCTCTTATTGCCTCCAGTTTTCTCTTTGATTACATATTCTCAGTTAACATAAACAGTTTTCTTTAATTCTTTCTCATATATGATGTGGCATATTATTTGAAAACTATGTTGATTAAAGCAGAAATCTTACTGAAACAGCTACTGTTCTTATTACTGTGATAAGTCAATAATTGTACTGTGTAAGATGAATATTTAAGGCTTTACCAATAAGAAAGGCAAAAGTCAAGCCAAACTGTTGATAAAAAATATTTTTTCAGATTAGGTCATTTTATTACCAAGAAAGCTAGTATTTATTTTCAATTTTATGTGTATTATTCATATTTTAAGTATAATTTACCTCAACCACAAAAATCAAGCATAGCCATCCTGAATATCGAACTACTGACCAAACAGAAGGGAAAGCAGCTATACAGCAGCACTCAACACCATAAGGGCTTTGCACAGCTTTTCAAACCAAATATGGAATTGCTGTCACTTTCATATTGCATCCATAGGTGAAAGTGTGGAACATGGTCACACTTATCATGGACTTAATCTGCATACACACTAACCACTAGCTAGGCCATGCCTGGCCTAATTTAAAAAAAAAAAGTAACATTTTTTATCTACATGTAGGCCACACAAAACAATATTACATAGAAAACAATATTAAGTCATTAAACCTGTAGTATTTTATGCATTCTGCTGGAATTATTTTCATGATTTCCTAATAATTATAACCATACTTATAAAGTTTAAATTTTCATAATTTTGTGGATAATAACATGGTTTGGATTAGTCTTCAACCAAATAGACATAAATGTTATGGAATGCTGTCACCATCCGATGGGTAAATTGGGATTTTTTGGCTGGACACTGGCAGCGTCCACTTGGGTTTAATTAGTTCATATACAAAAACATGAATAGGTGAAGGTGTAGTATGCTTGAATTTTTCTTTTATTAAAATATCTTTTTAGTATATTTTCAATTGCTTTATGATCCATTATTTTACAGCTGTAAAAAAAATCTATAATATTATGAACCTATTATTCATTTCTTCATTCCAGATCAGTTTGTTTTTCTTCTATTATATTAGCACTGTAAGAATATTAGGATGATATTCTAAGTATATATCAGCTCACAAATTAAGTTTATTTGTATTAAATAGTTGGGTAAGTATGTAGTACACATCATACTTTCAGTTCCAAACAGACTTTAAAAAGTTAGGTGGTTAACAAGAGAATTATTAATAAGCTGGATGTTCATAATGGTAGAGTGGATAAACAGTTTACTTTCAGAAGTATAGCAAATGGTGTCTTTTTGTAGAGACCTTTGTTGCTCATTATTTTTGTCAGAATTAGGTTAATTCCATGGACAGTTATATTTCCAAATGTAATGGCAATATTGTGGTGCAGGAAGAAGCTCTAAGATTCTACTGAGAATGTTTCTTTGTTTTTAAAAGCCACTGACAGTCTTTATGACTCAGTCAGAATGTGAAAATTTAATTTTAAAATTTATAAGTGAACTTTTATGCAAATATAATATGGAACTTGACAATTAAGAGATGCAAAGCAAGGAGTTAGATACACGTATTTCTAAAACCATAATATTCCTTTCTGAGTGTTTAGGAGTAGTAACATAGCAGCTAGTGTGTTTGGTTTTATTTACAAGGTTTTTAATTCAAAACCAAAATTATTGTTGTAAACTTGTTTCACATTCTAATTAGAACTCAACTGTAGTACTGTACCCTTACTACAGAGTTAGAAGTATCAACATGTTTGAAAGAGCTAGCTACAGATCGACACATTACTAAAATACTTGGTGACCATATATCTCCTGGTTTGGACTTCTCTGTTCTGGTGTTCTGAAGAGATTTTTCAGGATGTAACAAACGCCCCAGTTTTAATTTACCTTATTTTTTTTTTGCTAGGTGACTCCATATTTGCCTAAAAGTTAAATTTTTAAAAAAAAATTAGTAATCTACTTTTTGGCTATTATTGTAGCGACTAGAAGTGAAAAATAGAAAATGTAAACACATTAATTCAAAGTGCAATTCTTAATTATTACAAACAATAAAAATGACACCCTGCTGGCCTGTAAAAGTAACACTATTAGACATTTGATCAGTGAGGGATGTGATTGTTCTCAAACTTTGCTGCCATTTATGTTGACCATTAACTAATATTAGGCCTAGTATGAGTTGGCATGTTGCAACACTTAATTATGTTCTGGTTTGACCACCTGAATTTATGGTCACCTCACTAAAATAATATCTGGTTTAAGATGTTTAAGCAATCTCACAAGTAGAGGCTTAAAATTTTAGAAATGGCTTGATTCAGAGGACACATGAAATTACCAGGGATTCAAACAATTCAATAACAGTTTAGAAATATGGATTTGGATGTTAGTTTAGGTTTTGAAGTCCAGAAATGTTTTCAGTTACGACTATAAACTTCTGCTTTAAGTAATATTGTGAAACTTACTAGTATGAATAGTTGTAAGTATTTGATGAATAAGCATATAAGGGGTTGAACGAATTTGGACTTGATGTTTTAGCCTTTGTTTTCGTGGTTAAGGGTTGACTTCAGATGATCAAATGACCAAATTTCTGTAACCTTTTGTTTGTTATGTTTATATCCTTTCCTGTTTGGTTATTTTTTGATATTTCAACCACAACAATTAACATTTTTGACAAAGTTATATTAGTGATATTGCTTTTCATATTTGAAGCCCAACTCTCACAAACAACATTACTTATATCCTCTCATTTTCACGTCTATAAATAAATACCTTATAATCCTTCTGAACTAATGTCTTTTAACCTTTGATCAAATAACCAAGACCTATTGATATAAATTATATCTAGCCATTTAGCTAACCACTAAAGATAACACAGGCCAACCTACTCCAAACTACATAACATAAAGTCCTTAAATTTAAAGGCTGTCCTTGCACACCCCCATTTAAGAAGAGTAAACATTTATATCCACCCTTTATATTTCTGGAAATAATTAATTCCCCTTTTAACCTTACATGCTGAACATTCTCTGTTATGGCCAATGGCAACTAATGCTTAAGTCAATCATGCTGTTAGAGAAATAAAACTGTCTAAATTGGAGAACAACTAACCTTTCTTTTCCCAATCTTAAACTTGTGTCTTTTCCTCCTATTATCTTCCAAATATAACACAAAGAAATTAGAGACCTTTATCCTATCAATCCTTTGGATAATCTCACAAATTTCAACATCACCTCTTACCTTTCTTATTTCAAGAGAAGAAAATAGAAGATCTTAACCTATCCCTAAAAGATAATGCTTCCAATCAACCACCTTAATAGCCATCCTCTGAGCTCTTTCCAATAAGTTAATATCCTTTATTAGATAAGGAGACCAAAATTATACAAAGTATTCCAAGAAAGTCCTAACTTGTGAATTGTATAGATACAATATTTTGATTTTTAATCTATATATCTATAAATTGACTGTAAAATTCTATTACATTTACTACTGGTAACAGAGCACTGTTTCGATGGCTTGAGTGACTTATCCAACACTATGCCAATTAAGATGTTTTCTTTAGCCACACTATTGGGTGGGTTCCCATCTACATAAAACACGATCCCAATTATGATAATTATTTCCAATGAATTATATTGCACTTACTGGAATTATAGATCATTTGCCAATTCTTTCTGATTGATCAAATGATCCAAGTCATTCCTTAGTACTTCAATATCCTCAATACAGCTAAAAATACCTAATTTATCAGCAAAATTTACTAACTTACTTGTTATGCCCCTATTAATATCAATAATGTAAATAATAAAAATTAAAGGTCTAAGCACTGACCCCTGAGGCTGGTCCATTAATAACAAGGATCTAGTTTTACTGGAATCCATTAATAAGAGCCTTATGCTTTCTGCTATTCAGCCACTTTACAATATTTCCTACTGATGTGATTTTCTATACCAGTCTTAAAATTTGTGTGGCACCCTATCAAAGGATTTTTGAAAATCTCATTACACAAAGTTCACACTCTTTTCATTGTCCAAACAACAACTAAAACCTCAAAAAGTTAACACATTAGTAATGCAAGATTCCCATTTTGTAAATTCATATTGACTTTCTTTTATAATAACGTATTTCACTAAATGTTTTTGTAAATGTTCTTTTATCAGACTCTATAGAATTTTTACTATTACAGAGGTAAAACTAGCTGGCCTATAATTTTGAAGGCAACTCTCATCACTACTTTTAAATATAGGGCTAACATAAGCAACACTCTAGTCCTTAGTCACCTTCCCACTGTCTTTTGATCTGAAAAAATGAAGAAAGGCTTGCACATCTGATCTTCAACTTCCTTTAAACCTGTGGGAAAGCCTTGTCTAGCACTGGCAATTTATATATTTAACCTCCCTTCTTACCACCAATTATGGGATTAATATCTGTATAATTCAGGTCAATTCCAATACATCCCATAGAATGGTCAGGGTGAGGAATATCGCTCATACCATCTCTTGTAAATTAAAACAGATACTATTTAAAAGCTCAACCATATCCATCTTCAACAAAAACCTTGCCATCAGTACCTTTTAAGGGCCTAATCCCCATTGTAATATTTAATTAGTTATCTTTAATACACTTTAAAAAATCCTTACCCCTTAGCTTCAACACTATAAGTCTGCTTTCCTCGTAAGCTTTTTTGAATGTTTTTAAACTAAATACTTAACTTTCCTATAATTCCATAAATCTTCCAATCTGTAAAGTTAGACTTGTTAAACTTATAGGACACTTATTAATTTTCTCCCTTCCATCTAATTAGGTTTGATCTTCCACATTCTTTGATCTTTTCTTTGAGTTAAAAGCAATTTATTTTTAATTTGTCCCAAATCTGTCACATATTACATGTAATCCTAATTACTAATGATAAATATTGTTTCTTGGCCTCAAAACTGGCATTCTCAAAATGAAGAACTACAGTTTTTTTTGCATTTCAACCTGTAGCAAAATGAATCCAATTATGCAATACACCATATGTTAGCTACTTCAAATGTTGCACCATATATCTTCATTAGTGGTTAAAAACAAATCTAAAATGGCATCCCTCCTAATTGGCTCTCTGATCATTTAGTTGAAAAAAACAAACATATTTGATCACTTCGAGAAATCTCTCTCCCTCTCTTTCTGACTCCATACAATCCCAATTACTATGTATAAAATTCAAACCTCCCTTAATTATTTGATATTTTTCATAAACTATTATTATTAACAACAATCCTGATCTCATTACACAATTCACCATTCACATCATCTATCTCATATAATAACCTAGACATAACAATTGCCAATTAAACATTTTCTACTTTTGGAACCTCTAATTTTTAAACCATATAAATTTAACCTCTCGACAACCATTTTTATGTCTTCAAATTTCATTCCTAACAGGTTGCAGTTAATTCCTTATATAAAGATCCACTTCCACCCCTCTTGTAAAAAGTATATAGCTATTGAAAACTTATAACCTTGAATTCAAAATACTTATTATTATTAAGGTTCTTCAAATCTAATGAGATTTCAGTAATTACCATTATATAAGTCTTCCATTTCAACTCGAGCCCTCGAATCATTCATTTTTTTCCTAACAGCAATAGCTTATACATTAGAATATTAATAGCAACCAAGCTTTTTCTCAATCTACTATGTTTATATGGAAATCTAATATACTTATTAAAGCTGTTACTTAACTCAAATGCTATGCTCTAAATATCAATTTCTAAACTCTTCATTGTCCTAGCTATCCACCAATCTGATTCTTCCCAAACCACCATTATACAAATTAAGTTTAAACTATTTCCAATGAATACATTTTGAGCTTCCTCCAAAATGCCCAGGGCCTGTTAAGGGGACCAGCAGTGGGATATTCCGAAGCTCACTAGAAATGTATACTACTTAATGAGCTAAAATGCCTACTGCTATTTCATGAATTCATGAAGAAATTTGTCACCAAAGTTTTTTCATGAAAATTCAGCAAAAGTTAATAAATAGAATGAAGGGGGGGGGGGATGATATTACTGACCCCAGGGTTTAGGCTGATTCTCGACACCCCTGATAAGGACCTGTTGGTCCATCTAGACCATTCCATCTTGGGTGGCTTTTTCCATAACACTGTTATGGTTATTTCCATCAAAATTATACCCATAATTCAAAATATAATAACCACTTTAATTACTTTGCATTTATTATAACTAAAAGCCTTCTGCCATTTATCTGCCCCATTAATCAAATAATACAAACTTAAAATAAAAATATATAACAAAGCCAATTCTTATCCTTCAAATATTTATCAAGCTCTCCCATAAACTCCCTTAAGTTAACTACATCCACTACGTGTGAAAGCAACCCATTCCATAGGCCAAACATCCTGTTAGAAAAATAAAACAATCTTAGCTGAAGACGTACCATTCTCACCATTAAGTACAAAAAAGATGACACATCAACGAGATCCCCTCTAACTCTTCTTTTTTGAAGATAAAACAATTTCAGAGATCTTAACTTATCGTCCTATGACAATCTTTCTATACCAGGTATCATCCTAGTAGTCCTCCTGTGAACTTTTTTTAACAAGTGAGTATTATCTTTCCTTGGGAAAGGAACCCAAGACTGAACACAATACTCCATATGTGGCCTAACCAATATTGTATTCAATATTTCTGTAGATACAACCTAAAATACTATTTGCCTTTTCACTAGCAACAGCACATTGTTTTGGTGGCTTTTTCCATAACACTGTTAAGGTTATTCCCATCAAAATTATACCCATAACCCAAAATATAATATCCCACTTTAATTACTTTGCACTTATTATAACTAAAAGCCATCTGCCACTTATCTAAATTATTTTGTAAAGCAGCAGTATCCTCCCCCTCAGCCAGCAAAGCCAAAAACCTTAGTATTATTAGCAAATCTAAATAATCTATTGGCCATTTGTTTATCTAGCTATATTATGGATGTAAAACAAAAATGAGCAAAGGCCCTTACACTGAGCCCTGAGGCACCCAACTTGTGACATTAAACTAGTTTAACTAAACTTCATTTATAAAAACACCCTGCTTTCTTCCATTCAGGCACTTTTCTTTCCAATGAGCAAACCTATTTTCCATACCCACAGAGACAATTTTTCTTTTGATAAGCTTTCTATGTGGCACCCTGTCAAATGCTTTCTGGAAATCTGGATACACCACATACACACATGTGCCCTTATCTACTTAAGCAGTAACCTCTTCAAAGAATGTCAAAAGATCAGCAAGGCAAGGTTTTCCCTGGCTATTGAAACCATACTAACTATCCAACAAAGTTTCATACTTTGTTAAATAACTTTGCAAAGCATCTTTCATCACACTTCCAAAAACGTTTTCTACCATTGATGTAAAGACTAACAACCTTATAAATAACTACTGGGACAATTTTTATCACCTCCCTTAATAAGAAGAGTAACATTATCCAACTTCCAATCATCTGGCATTTGTTCTATTTAAGGACTTGGAAAAAAGTAGTAGCAAGTGGCTTGCATATTCAATCTTTAACCTCATTCAAACCCCCTGGGATAATATTAAATTTCACAGGAACTTCATCACTCTTCCCACCTGTTGCTCTAAGACATTGTTGATTATTTTTCATTTAGCTTAAAAGTTTAACTTTAAAACTTGAATTCATTCCTGCATCTTGCCCGGGAAAGGGCACTCCAGAAAGGCCACCCACATTTCTCTTTCGAAAGAGAAACTTTTTTTCTTTATATCCAACCCTGACTTCCATAATATTTCACCAATTTCATCGTAAATTCCTTCAATATAATGTTCCAGTTTCCACAGCAACTGAAACTACTCCGTAAGTCGACACCCTACTATTACCAGAAAATTAACACTGCCTTGACACTTTAATGTCGTTTTTCTGTATCTTCTATCTTTACTGCCTGTACAGGTTTTCTTGTATTACTAATAGTACTATTATTAAATTTAGTTTATTTTCATCCTTCCTATAACGCGTTGCTAATCTATTTAGCTTTTCTTATACAAAACCTGAGACATGACCCACTAACAGTGGAATGAAAAACAAAATACTAAAATTACGTACTTGGATGTTTCATAGAATTGGTTTCATAAATTTATAAGTTGCGTTTTAATTAAGACAGATTTATAGAATGGGCTTACTTTTGTTTACAAGCTCTTAATAATACATTTACTACTTTAACTTATGGAAGCCCAGATATAGATTTGTTAACCACCTGAAAGATGGTTATATATTCCCGATGGTTTAGCGGTATGTTTCCAGACTAACAATACTAAAATCCGGGGCTCACTTCTCCACGGTGGACAGAGCACAGATATCCTCTTATGTATCTTTACGCTAAAAACAAAAGCAAAAACTTATTTCCTTTTATTTATATGCTGTTGATCCATCTGCGAGCGTCACAAAACAATGGAAGAGTTTCACTGATCGCATGTTTAAACCTCATTATGTACCTTGGTATATCACTAAACTAGTAAATGGCTAATCGACCCTTCTATCTAAATGTATTAGACACTTTAAAGTTTAATGAGCAAACTGTAACACGAGGGCAGGGACACCCTAAATTCGGTCCACTGACAAAGACTGAGGATGTGTAATTGATTGCATTTTTTAATCTCTTAGATACTTTGCTTATTAAATACCTGGGTATCAATAAGCAGAAAGATTCGAGCTCTTAACCTAAATATGTTATATAACACTTTAATGTCCAAGGCGTGATACAGGGGCATGGGTGTGGTATATGAATACACTAAGCATTCCATTTTCTTGTCATGTTATAGTATATGTGCAGATTTCACATACCATGTGGTAAAATGTCGTTCAGTTGATTTCATTCTAAGCAAGTTTTGTTTCTTTTTTGTTGTTATTCCGGAAGTGTATAATACATTTTCCGTCCGTGAACGATATTGCCCAATAATAAACGTTGTACAATGGCTAAGGATGCCGAAGCTATGTCATTCAACGGCTGTTCAGTTGATACCTAGAGGTTACGGCCCCACCTACGTTGTAATGAGAATGATCAGCCGCTCTGGTTAACTTGAAGTTTCTTGAATGCTAAAAAACGTTACATTTAGTTTAGAATGCCATTTGAGTTGACCTAGTAAAGGCTATACAGAGAAAGAGCTAACCACTGAAGATATCCAGTCAGAGCAACAGGCTGTCTTGTGTATTTGATAAATTATATGCACTATGTTTGTGTTTAATGTTTTTAATAAAAATTATGCATTTTGTATTAACTTTGTGCCTGGTCTTACTACTTCGTTTTACGTCGACTCAACTATTGCTACCTCATGATCAATATCATGAATGAATCTTCTGTTATTTAGCAGATCTATACAATATATATCTTCAAAGTTAATTCAATTTCATCTGGATGATTCAAACCAGAATCATGATAAATTAAAGCAACCGAGAAATACTGATTTTTGAAAATTTCAAAAACAAACATTTGAAGTGATAATTGTTTGTTTGAATTTATGCACAAAGCTATACAATGGACTATCTGTGCTCTGCCCACCACGGGTATCGAAACCCGGTTTCTAGTGTCGTAAGTCCGCAGACATACCGCTGTGTCACTGGGGGGCTTGAAGTGATAATGACATATAAATATGGCATTAACATATTACCTAAGTATATTAGGTACTTTGATTAGGAAGCCGTATAACGGAGGCAATGGAACTCCAAATTTAGCCCATTGGCAAAGACTTGAGGTATCGTTGATCGAGCATTTTACCTTCATAGACATCTTGTTCGTTAAATACCTGGGTATCGCTAATTTATATATATAAATAGCTAATAGACTCGACAATTAGTACACAAATAAAATCAACTTTAGATATTCTTTTTCGGAGGTTTTATAATGGTTTAAAAATAGATAATTTTTGAACTTAAATATTATATTAGGAGATTTTACTCGATTAATATTAGGTTTAGACTGATTTATACATGCCATTATTAAAATTCGTCTCATGAAGGAGATTTTTATCAATTGATTATCAGTACAGTTTAGGTGATAACTCTCTACAAATTCCAAATTCAAGTTTCGAATTCCTTTTCAATCTTGATACTTTTGTGGATGTTTAACTGTAAATATCGGTAAGAAAGTAACATTTGTCATTAATAATGAAAGCATTTGGCAATAATAGTATTTTAAAATGGTGTGGAAAGAGTTTCATAGTGGGACTTCGCCAACATAATAACAAAAAGTTAAAAAACAATAGAGCAAAAAATGAACAAAAAGTAATGTTGAATATATATACATATATGTAAATGGGTAAGTTAATTAATGAAGAGATATTCTTAACTAAACTAAAGATAAAAATAACTAAAAAAAAACAGCAACCATAATTACCTCGTAGAAGAAATGGTGTCCCGATAGGGTATACTTGCCAAATGGTGTTTTAAATTGTTTTGATGTTATATAGATGTCATCACACTCAAGTCATCCACTTAAAATAAAATGCCTATTTGAATTCCATTGTGACCGATTCAATTACTGGTATGAAGAAAAGACTATCTGGTAAAAAAAACATGTGTACATAAGACAGATCTAGGCTTGGCATTTCAAAGCTGGAAAGAGAAAAAAGAGAAATGCTAAATTTGACTCAACCTATTTCTTTCCTGCTGCTTAAACGTTAGCAAGCCATGCTATCCATATTTCATATGAAAATTTTAAATACTTCCAGAATAGTTCATATTTTGAAAACTGAAGAAAATCCTACTAGTCAGACTAGACGTGATATATTTAGTATTACGGGAAATTTTCTGATCTGTCCAGAAAAATGTAATGTACATAATAACAACCACTAGGTAACCCAATCTCGCAAATAGGATAAGAAAATCTGTCTGCAGTTGTCCCCAGTTATGAACTACCGAACAGAAGGAAATCAATTAGCCGATGCTTTTGGCTTCTCTCTCATAAAGAATAGTGGGTTGAGATACATATTCCATTTTTACGTGTATAAAACTACTGTCAGACAAGAAACCTTTTTGTCGTTTAATTTTGAAAGGAAAATATTTTAGGCTTTAACAAGTTATAGTTAATAACAAGGTAATGCTTTATTAGTCCTGAGTTAAACTTATTCTGTCTTCCAAAGGGTTAGTGGTAAGTTTACGGACTGATAATGATAAACTCCGGAGGTTCGATGGATCTCTGTGCTGGACAGAGCACAAATAGTGTATTGTGTAGCTTTTAACTAAAACAAACAAATAAATTTATTCTTAACTTTCAAACAGTGGGAGACGAATCAAGTTTAGAGATGGCATGAATAGGTAACGAAAAAACGCTGCTCAGTAAAAGTTTAACTAAATGTATTTGTCTCGAAGTAGGTTTTCGGTCATCAAATTTGAATTCATCAGAAGGAGGTTAAGTAGTGTATCCACCGTAGTGTGGGATGCTTGTATTTATCACCACTATCACCTACATGTGTAGCTAGCTACATATACTTGAATACTATGACATCGGGTACGGGTACCACACAGACTGTTAATATATTATGTTTCTGATTGATCAATGTATATTCAAAGTGGAAGGGTGCTGGGTTCATGTTGAAAGAATTGGTTTATAGAATTTTTGGAGGAACTACATCATATTATTAATTATAATATTTTTGCTTAATTCCGTTTATCCAGTTATTGTTGATGATTTTTATTATGTTCTGCTTTCTTTATGGTTAATATAAAGCTTGTATGCATTCCTATTTGTTTCAAATCTAGAGATACCAGTTCCTTAATATAGCAAGAATGTTTGGTTGTGCCTGATGCCACATCTTATCCTGAATAGTATTGTTACGCCTCCAGTCGTTAGTTTGATTTTCCGTAACTTCGTTCCGACGAAACTTTAGCGACACAAGTCCTTATTTAATAAAACTGGTTTATTCTTTCCGAATACAGCTTTACGATACACTTATTTTCAACAGTCGCGCTATAACAAACGCTATAACAACGAACGTTAACTTCAACAATACTTTCTGACTGCAGTTCAATTACTCACTACCTACACACACTGTCACGTCACGCCGTGACCATCTTATATATACCAGGCCACCACCAATCCAGCAAATGCTAGAGCACTCCCGAAGGAACAGGATAGTTCTAGAAAACGGGTGGCGTGACACTAGTCACGTGACCTCGCTGACGCAACACTGCCCCCTCCTTAATATTGTTCGTCCCGAACAATAACCACATACAATAAACCAATAACAATAACTTAAAATGTACAGAATTACAAACACAAAATTACAATTCAACAAATTCTCTTAATTTTATGGGACGTATCTTCTTCCGTACTGGTCTCCGTCTCGTTGGCTTCTGCTTCATGTGAGGTTCATCTGCTTCATCAGTAAATGTCCTATC